>NC_056731.1:509392119-509522119 GCF_019279795.1 Protopterus annectens
CCAAAACCCACCCTAATGAACTTGCTGCATATCTGCAAATCAAATGGGTCTAGGGCTGCCTATTCCAGGGACTTAAAGATGGCCTGTGACTTAAACAGGAAATGCTGGAGGGACAGATATATCTGCTAGTGACTGCCATGTGTTTGGAACAGGCTACCAGTTCTTGTGAAACAGAGCACCTCTATGAAACTGTTCAAGAGGAACCTGGATGAGTGGATGGGGCACCGTAAATTCTTACCGGGGATGACTCCCACAACCCTCCTGGACATGGGCAGTCGTCACTAAATGCAATCTTGGGTATTGACTAGTACTTCTAATGTATTAGTCTAGGTATCTAAGGGTTGGGAGGGTGGCCTAATGGTTAAGGTGTTTGCATTACAAACACAAGATGCAGGGTTTGATTCTTACAAGGGATAATTGGCTAGGATTACAATGGCTTACAAGGGCAGTTAGCCTAGTACTAACCTGTGAACCTATGGATAGGCTGGAGACCTGTGAACCTAATTACATTGGGTTGAAACAGCTTTGTTTAAAATGACCTCCGGGTTGATTGCCTAGTAAACTCCTATGATCTTATGAGGATTCCTGGGCTACCTCTTTGTATGCAAACAGCAGATGGGGCAAATATTTGTCCGACTCTCTCTCAAACTGGTTTGCAAATGCCCTTATCATGGTGTTCAGTGTAGAGTTTAACCTCTCCACAAGACCATTAGTCTGGGGGTAGTAGGGGGTAGTCTTTAGGTCCTTCACCCCAGAGCATTACCACAGTCAAGCCAGCAGGTATGGCATGAAATTGGCACCTCTCTGTCAGTATTTCTCTCGGGAAACCTATGCTGCTAAAAATATCTAACAAAAGCATTTGCCACTTGCTCTGCCTGTATGGAGAACAGAGCCACTGCCTCAGGGTATCTAGTAGCATAATCTACTGCCACTAAGGATGTATTTCTTCCCTGTGGAATTTGGGGTATTCAGAGGCCCCACAGTATCCATAGTTACCGTCTGAAATGACTCCTCAGTTACAGGCAGAAGCATCAAAGGAGCTTTGACCTTGTCTCCTGCCTTGCCTTTTTTTTGCTGTGCTCACAGGTTCTGCAGTTTCATGGGGGGTATCCCTTGCAATCCCAGGCCAGTAAAAGTTCTCCATAATGTGTTTATGCCCATATGACCTACAAAAGGGATGTCATGGGGCTATGGCTAGAAGTGCTAGATTGTAGGCTCTGGGAACTACCAACTGATATATTACCTCACCCTCTAGCCCTCCCTCAGGTGTCCACTCTCTGTACAGTGACCCTGTCTGCCAGTATACAGACTTCCCTTTTCCTTGAGAATCAGTTGCCTCTGTAGCTACCTCCCTCAACCCTCATAATGTAGAGCCCAAGAGCTGAACCTGTTTCAACTCTACCTTTGTGACTCTTCCCAGCTCCCTTTCCACAGGAAGTCTGGTGTCTTCTGACAGCAGTGCCTTACTGTCAGCTTGGGTACTACCACTCAGCTCTGCCCTTGCAGTCACCCTCTCCAAGGGAACATCAGTACCCATCAGCAGCTGTGGCTCCCCTTCAGGCTTACTGCTACAAGGCAGTTCCCTCCCTGAAATAGTCACATCACCAGGTGTGCTGGCTGTCTGGGTCTCCCCTGGCTACCAGTTCTGACTGCATGAAACTGCATGTACACAAGGGACTTGCATTATCAAAATCATTCCCTATCAAGACATCTGCAGGGATAGCCACATACACACCTTCTTGTTTGCTTCCCTTTCCACCCTTCCAGTCGAGGTGAACCCTGGCCAAAGGTATTTTGAGTGGGGTCCCTTCTAAAGCTCTGACTGGAGTGGACTGCCCAAACAAATGCTGTTCCTGTTTAACCACTTCAAGCTTCACAATGGTTATGCCAGAGTCGGCCTCTCTCTCTTGCCAGTGGTCTGTTTTTTATCCACCAAGATTAGCTACAAACTCTGGTAATAGTTCAGTACCCCTTTTTTCTCCAGACAACTTGCCACTGGCATGCTGTTATTCCCACTTGCTGACCTCTCACCTTTTGTACCCCACCTTGCTTCAGTGACATCTGTATGCTACATGACCCCACTGGTTACATTTAAAACATCTATACCCTGATCCTGGCCATGTACCTGAACTAGTGGCTTCCCCTTTTACTGGTTGACTGGGTTGGGCTGGTTTAGGTTGCCTACCATGGGGTTCCCTTATATACATGTGCAGCACTGGGTATCCCCTTCTTGTGCAGTGCTGCCCTGCTTGCCAAGTAGAGATCCCCTGTTCTCTCCAGCTGATCTGCAGATATACACTCCTGGTCTGCCATCCAGATTATAATGTCCTCAGGCAAAGTGCTAATGGTGTGTTCCCTCACCAAAAGGTATGTCAGGCTTTCAAAAGTGGTGATCTGACACCCACTCACCCATCTATGAAAATAAGTGCTTAGATCAGCAATATAATCACATACACTTTCATCTGCCCTGTGTGTGTGCTCACAAATTTTTTATCTTTAAACTTCAGGTGTTAACTTAAAGCATTTCAATGAACATTGTTTAAATTATGACAAGGTTAAACAGTCAGTATCAGACAATTTAGAAACCACAGTTACAGCTTTACCTTGGAGTAAGGGGGTCAGGAACCGTACCCAGAGCCCTTGGTCAACATCATACTTTTTACAGACTCTTTCAAATATATGAATAAAACTGTCAAAATTATCACCTTCTGTATACAATGGAAGGCATTTACTGACCCATGTTGCTTTTGGGATTCAGTTATTCCTTTTCCCATTATCTCCATGCTCCTGTTGAGGAGTCAGTATGCCCCTGTCATGTTGACATAGTTTCTCATTTTCTTTGGCAACCAAATGCTGCAGTCTCTCCGATTCTAATTCCATATGTTTTACATCCAATTCAAGTCTCTCTAACTCCAGATGGGTTTTTAAGTTCTCTAAGGAAAAGGTGAAGTGCCCTGTTTTTGCAGGCTGGACATCCCCATCACCAAACTGGTTGTCTTCCATGTTGCTGGTCTGTACTACAGCTGTGACTAAGGCTGAAATAATTTCTTCTTTAGTCAGGTTGGCATGCACCAGTCCTTTAGATTTGCACACCTTAGCCATCTGGTCCACTGTCAGTGTTCCATAATCTTCTGCTGACATCTTTGCCTGTTTTCCCTGGTTAAAGTAAACTAAAAAAATAAATAAAGCTGTTGTGAAAAATGAAACTCTGTATGTTTACCTTGTGTCTGCTGAGAGTACACATACCTTTAGTGACAGCTGCTTACAGGCTACAGAAGTTCATTTCATATCCACACCACTGCTGACCATTATGATGTCCCTACTCTGGGCCAGTGATCAAGAAGCCTCAATCCTCACCATGGACACTGGTGGTGAACATTCACTGAGAAAAAAATAGACGCACACAGTATTTTTCAGATGCAACCCTCTGCATCAAGTGTAGTTTCCCTTGAGAGCACACAGGGAATGCACACTCCAGTCCTGAGCCTGGGCTTTCTCTCCAGGCCCCAAGTAAGACTCCCTGCTGACAGCTACAGAGCTGAGTCCTTAGCCGGGTGTTCGAAAAACCTCCACCACCTTCTCTGTGAAATCAGTGCTCTGTATTCTTGCTCAGCATAGCTGTAACACACATTTTTGAGATTTGGATCTTCACATGCATGCACACATCTGGAAAGGCCGAAGCAGTTTACCCACTTTGACACCTCCACCCAGACTATAGGGTAGATTCACTGCCACCAGAACACCTGAAGCCAGCTACTTTAGGGCTCTTACAAGGTTGATCAGTTACACTTAAAAAAAATCAATAGTTATACAAATGGTAGTTTAACCAAGCAGCAAGACTTTCAGGAATGTGGAGTCACAATGCCACTAAATAAATGCAAGTATTCTCAAAGGTTAAATGTTTTATAAAAGACCAGCCACAATGAAAGGTTCAGATGTATTTAATAATAATAAAAAAATCTGAAAATACTGAATATCTGTTTACAGTAAACACCAGAGTTTCAATCTCAGGAAATATAAAAAAATAACACAGATGGAAGGACTCGGACTGATGCAGAAAAAATACATCTAGCTAATCTCACTATTTTTCTAACTGACTGAAGAATTACTGTTCTCTAGTTAGTTATTAAGGCCAGGCAAGATGAAGTGGATGGGTGTCTTGTCAGGTCAAACAGCACTCCCCTGTATGTCTCACTAGTGTTCAAATACAGTTTCAGTGCTGGCTTCAGAATGACATCACGGCTGGGTCACCTGACTCTGTGGTTCCCACACTACCCCCCCCCACTAGAAACTGAGCCTGGATCAGGCACTGATGTGTCACAGTACACACACACAACTTTAACTGAGGTTTATTACAGCATCTGGAAATTTAAAACATTTCCAACATTTCCACCCTTCCTGCAGAGACTAACCAGTCATTTTCTGGTTGCATTCAGACCTGTGCAATAAAATATTTATGGCCTAAACCAAGTCATTTAATTTCAGGCTGTTTTTCTTAAGGTTAGCTGGGCTGGGCTTAACCCCTTCCAAAATATATACATTTCATCAGTTACAACAATATAATCTGACATATGTATATTTCTTTTCTGTCCAGCAGGACCCAATGTTGATACATTTCAACACAAGCAACTTTACAAATATATTTTTAACACAAGCATTTGTAAAAGTCAGTTTGATGTTCAAATGAAGTTTCTCCAGGTCCAGGTTATGGTGGGTAAGACCCCCCCCCCATTAAAGTCATAGCCTATTGTAGATCCCCCCTCCATGGATCATGATGCCCATGAAGCCTACTTGACCAAACTGGTGACAATCCAAATTTTACAGAACACACTGGTTATCGGGAATTTCATTTATCCTACCATCAACTGGGAAACCTATGCTAGCCCTAACTCGCTAGCGCAAAAGTTCCTTGACTTTGTTAGTTCAAATGCCCTGGAACAAATTGTCCATACCCCTACAAGGGGAACAAACATTCTGGATCTGGTCCTCACCAACATGTCCAACAGATGCACTGCTGCAACTGTTGGACCCTCATTAGTTAAAACTGACCACAAATCAGTCACCTTAGAGTTGGCACTAACACCAGAAATGCACAAAGGGTGAAATCAGACTAAATAATTCATCAAACTGTACCCTCCTAGGTGAAGGTATAAATGCATTCCAAGTCTCATCCCAAGCTGGAAGTGGTAACTACACTGAAGCTTACACTAAAGCCCTGTACAATCACATGCATAAGTGTATAAACTTGGCTGTACCAGAAAGAGTCAAAGCCAGAGCCCCAAGTAAAAACAAGAAGCCATGGTGGACATCCAGCATCATTAAACTTTACAGTAAATGCAAAAAGTTGCTGTCCAAGAAAACAAAGACAAGGCCCCAACAATGGAAATGCACCCTTCTCGGCCTCAACAGGCAAATATGGCAACTTGTCAAATCCTCCCAAGGGCTCCTTTGAGAGAAACTTAGCAAGTACAGCCAAGGATAACTATAAGACCTTTTACAGATATGTACGTAACCTAAAGGGTAGGGCCCAAGCGTGTGCAGAACTAGTGGCAAACAGTATCACACATACTGACCTCACAGAGATAGCAAATCTGCTAGCGGATAGTTTGGGCAAATATTTCACTACCTTATCCCCTCCTCACTTATTCCCCCAATCTCTCCTCACCCTAATTTTCTGAATACCAGGTCCTCAAAGCCTTGTCCAAGGCAAACACAGCCTCTATGGGACCAGAAGACATCTCAGGCCATCTTCTAAGTAGGCTAAAACATGAACTAGGATCACCATTAAGTACCATTTTCAATCATAGCCAAACTACAGGCTTTGTTCCTGTGGAATGCAGAACAGCAACAGTTATTCCCCTCCACAAAAGTGGCCTAGCAACAGACCCGGGGAATTAGACACACAAACCTGACTAGCCTCATCTGTAAGGCTGTGGGATACATCATAATGGACTTCATAAGTAAAGGCATAGGTGATCTCCAAACTCTGGATGCTACCCAATTCATCTTCATAAAGGGCAGTTACTGCCTGTTAAATCTGGTGGATTTCTTTGAAAATGTGATCAAGGCTATTGACTAATGCAAATCTGTGCATACAGCATACCTCGACCTGGCAAAGGCTTTTGACACAAACCCACATTCAGGCATTGCCGATAAACTTAGCAATCTTAATGTAAACCCCTTCGTTGTAAGATGGGTTGTCAACTGGCTCACATACCGGACACACACTATCAAAGTGGGTGACTCCACATCAACCAGCAACCTGTTACTAGTGGGGTGCCACAGGGGTCAGAGCTGGGCCTCCTACTGTTTATACTTCTCAGATGTTCAGGTCAAAACTAAGGGATTGTGGCTAACCAAGTTTGCAGGTGACTGCAAACTAGGTACAGTCATTGAATTCCCCCAAGTGATGTCAGTATACTCCAGGAGGGTCTCGTGCAGACCAACAACTGGTGTGTTAGTCACGGTCTCAAACTGAATGCAAAGAAATGCATCATCATTCCCTTTGGCGCAAACAGTGTCTCCTCACACTATCAAATCAACAGCAATACCCGAAGTACCCATGAAATGGTAAGGGACCTGGACTCCAAGTTGACTATGACCTTAACTTTGACCACCATGTGTCTACTGTTGTAAGGAATGCTTTGTACGGAGCACACTTGATTAGTTATAACCCCCTAGACTCTGCACTTATCCGGCCCATAATTGAGCATCACCCCCCTTTTGGCATTACTGTACTATGCACTTGCAGCAATTAGAGAGACCTCAGAGGTTTCTAACAAAGAAGATCAAGGGACTCCAGCGTGTGCCTTATGCAGGCCATCTAAAGTCCCTGTCACTATACTCCGTATTGTATAGACTTCTTATGGGAGACTTATGCCTGGCATACAGAGCAATCTAAGATCCAAACCTAATGAACACGCTGCATATCTGTAAGTCAAAGAGGACGAGGGCTACCCATTCTAGGGACTTAAATATGGCCTGTGACTTAAATAGGACATGCTGGAGGGACAGACTTGTCTCCCAGCGACTGCCGCAACTTTGGAACAGGCTAACAATTCTTGTGAAACAGAGCACATGTTCGTGTTATACTGCTGCAGTCATCACACTTGGGTTATCCTGTCATCAGGCGGTCCCGCAGTCGGCCGAATCCCAAAGCCTTGGTCCGGCATCGGCTGTCGTCGCTTCTTCCCTGATGTCAGTGCGACAGGGGTATAAAAGAGGCAGCCAACGCCATTTTCTTCAGTCTTTCTTGCTGCGCGGTGCACGAAGCAGAAGCAGTTCGCAAGTGCCGGTCGGCCAGCTCCTGAGATTTTCGAATCAAAGTCTTCTCTTAAGCTAAGTACCCTGTTGGGGAAACTTTTCTTGCCTCAGACCGATGTCAGACAAAGTTAATAATTGCATTTCTTGTGGGAAGCAAATACCTCATAAGGATTTTCATTCTCATTTTATTCCTTGCCTAGGCCCAGACCACGACGTCTCTGGTTGTCGGTTTTGTGCTAGGTTCAACAAACGTACGATTAAGCGTCGGGCAAATTTCGCCCAGCATTATTTTGGCAGAAAATTTAACTATAGCATGCCGTCAGAGCAACCGACATCAGCAATTTTTAAAAAATGCAAAGATAAGGACAAACAGCCAAGGCCAAGACCATTTACCGAGGCCTCAGCCAGTCCTGACGCCGGTTCTCCGGTTTTCAGCGAGGCGCCTATGCAGCCCCTGACTACCGCTGATTCAGAAATTCTGACGGCCTCCCAGGCCGATGCAGCTGGGCCTCAGGAACCGGTTCCACCTCACCCCTCAGCCGCCAGTCCTGACGGTGATCCTGAACTTTTGGATAGGCCTTCGGTTTCTGAAGGTGTCTTCAACCGACAACTATCTCTGCTAAGTCTTATGCTAAAGCTCCCTTGAAAGTTAGGAAGCCGGGTCCACACACTCCCCCACAGGCCCCTATGGCAAAAAAACAGATGCTTAAGATGGCTGAGGATTTAATTACCCTTATCAGGGGATCCCAACCCCTGACAAAAGGCCTAGACTGGAGAAAGATTTTTCCTCCTCTGACCAAGCATCCATTTCCTCAGGCAATTCTGAGGACCAGGATTATTCCTTCCCTCCTTATGAAGATTCAGATGCTGAAGAGTCCATTCCCTCTGTCTCCCCCCCTGAAGACTACTCTTTTGGGGAAACTTTACACACCTTGAGGGAACACTTCCACTGGGAAGGCCAAGATTATTCTGACTAAGAAAAGACTCCGGGAGTTTCTTATTCTTCCACAGCATAGACCCCTAGCAATTCCTCCAGTTTGACATTTTGGATGATGTTTACTCCGAATCTAGTCTAAACCCAGATTCTTTACCTCCAGCACCAGCTAAACCAGACCGATACTACCGAGTTCCTGACACTCATAAGTTTCTATATAAAAGTCCTACTGCAGACCCAGAAACCATTTCCCAGGGTCCCAAAGGGGTTAAGGCCTCTACTGCTAAGAATCCACTTCCTTCTGAAAGAGATTCCAGAGCATTAGAAAGATGGGGAAAGAAAGTGTATACGTCTGCCACTTTGGCCATGAGGGCCTTAAACTGCCAATTCCACATGCTAAAATACCAACAGTACTTGCTTACACAGTTAAAACAGAAAATGACCCCTCAGACAGATCAACCTGATTTCAAAGAGATACAGGATTTGCTGCATGCAGCAGAACAGGTGGGAAAGCATACCTTACAGTGTGGTTTGATTCATTGGAAGCCTCATGTAGAGCAGCTGTCACAGGGTCTGTAATTCGTAGGCATGCTTGGCTTAAAGAACAAGCCTTACCAGAACATGTCAAAGTAGTTATTGGATGCTCCATTGCAGAAAGAGGTTTTATTTGGTGTCAAAGCAGAGGAAGTTTTAAAGAAAATGGAAGAAAAGGCAAAATCTATGCAAACAGTTAAAGATTTTGTACAGGTACAACCTCCTCGTTTCAGCAGGAACTGGCCCTT
The DNA here is from genome assembly GCF_019279795.1 of Protopterus annectens. NCBI lineage: Eukaryota > Metazoa > Chordata > Ceratodontiformes > Protopteridae > Protopterus > Protopterus annectens. The sequence goes on from NC_056731.1 coordinate 509,401,099, forward strand.
TCCTGCATCAGGCAGACCCCAAAGAGGTAGGTACAGATGCCCTAGGGGCAGAGGCCAGCCACAAGGTTCTTTCAGGCCTAGACAATGGCAAACAACATCTCAAAGAGGGGGAGACGAAAGATCTCAACCCTTCAGGAAACAAACACAATAACTTCCCTCTTCCCTGCCAAGCAAAATTGCCCTGGCAGCACCTTTGGGAGGAAAACTGGCTTTATTTCCACAAAATTGGCGCATTATAACAATAGACAAATGGTTTCTGGATATTATTACGCGAGGATACAGATTTCATTTACACACTTTACCACGGATGAGAGGCATGCCAAATCTGCCTCCAAACCAATGGGCAGAGGCACAAGCGCAAATATCAGCTCTCATGGATATGAAAGCAGTTCAAAAGGTACCTACAAAGGAGCAAGGTCAAGGTTTTTACTCAAGACTATTTCTAGTCCCAAGAAAGGACAAAGCCTGGAGGCCCATTTTAGACCTCTCAATTCTAAACACATACCTGGAGGTACCCAAATTCAAAATGCTCACACTTCAGCAGCTTCTTCCCATGCTGGGCAAGGAGTCTTGGCTGGTAACGTTGGACCTCAAAGAGGCATACCTGCATGTCCCTATCAGACATGATTGCAGAAGATACCTCAAGATTCTTGGCAGGTACAACGCATTATCAATTCTCTGCATTGCCCTTTGGCTTATCTACTGCACCCAGAGTATTTACGAAATGCCTGGCATCAGTAATTGCATATTGCAGACAACGAGGAATACAAATTTACCCATATCTGGACGACTGCCTGATCCAAGCGGACAGCAAGGCCATTCTATTACAGCATCTGGCATTTGTAATACAGCTGCTCATTTGCCTAGGGTATGCAGTAAACAAAAAGAAGTCAAAGCTAATACCCTCGCAACAAATAATATTCCTGGGTGCCAGCTTAAATACAACGACCCAGATGGCTTTTCTCACATCAGACAAAGAACAACAATTGACTCAATACTTCAAAAAGATGGCAACTTTTACCCAGCTCACTGCAAGGAAAATCCTGCAGGCATTGGGGTTCATGGCATCCTGCATTCAACTACTCCCATATGCAAAGCTGCATATGAGGAAATTACAATGGTACCTGAAAAGTGTATGGTCTCCACACAGGCACAGCCTCGAATCAAGTATACCTCTCATTCCATGCCTTCAAAAAGAGTTCCTATGGTGGGCTCAAGCATGTCAAATAAACAAGGGACTTCCTTTCGTCTTACCTCCAGCAAACCAAACTATGACAACAGATTCTTCAGACTACGCCTGGGGAACACACATGGCAGGACAGTGCATACAGGGCAAATGGTCTGCAAAACAAATGCATCTTCACATCAACCAAAAGGAGATGTTAGCTGTGCAAAATGCACTGACAGCTTTCAAGGACCTCTTGCATCCAGGGCAACTACTAATAAGGACAGACAACACCACAGTGATGTGGTACATAAACAAACAAGGAGGAACACACTCCTACCCTTTATGCAGACAGGCAATGACCTTGTGGAACACAGCATTAACTTACCAAGTGCAACTGCAAGCACAATTCCTACCAGGAAAGGAAAACATATTGGCAGACGAATTAAGCAGAAATAGGGCAGATCCTCACGAGTGGAGACTACACCCACAAGTATTTTCAATGATAACTCAAAGGTGGGGATGTCCAGACATAGATCTATTTACCTCCCCCAACAATTGCCAACTACAGAAATTTTGCACAAGGACTTATCACTCCTTAGCCTGGAAAGTGGACACCCTATCATTCAGTTGGACAGCATTGGCAGTCTGTGCCTTCCCACCACTACCTCTACTGAGCAAGGTATTATTGAAAGTCAGATCAGAGAGACCACAAATGATCCTCATTGCTCCGGACTGGCCACGCCAGCACTGGTACCAATTACTAAGGAACTTGACTCACAGCCCTCCATGGATCTTGCCTCAATTCCCACTACTGCTCACTCAGAAAAACTCTGATACTTCACAGCCAGCTCAGAACATTAAATTTAGCTGCATGGAGAATACCTTGAATTTTCAATCAACACTTCTTTCAAAGGACGTCCAGAATGTCATTATGGAGGGGCCAGAAGGCCCAGCACCAGAAAAACGTACTCAGACAAATGGAAAAGATTTTGTGCATGGAACCAGGCTAAAGGCCAAAATCCTTGGATACCTAACATTCCTCAAATACTGCAATACTTAACTGAGATGCTACACCAAGGCCTTTCATTCTCATCCATTAAGATCCATGCTTCAGCCATTTCAGCTTAATACAATACGAATCCTCCAATGTTCTCACACCCTTTACTACGGCAGTTTCTCAGAGGGGCTAAGAATATAAGACCCCCCAGAAAGCCCCCAACACCAGCTTAGGACCTGAACTTCATTTTAGAAAAATTAACACTGCCTCCTTTCGAACCAGCATTCTCAGCAGAACTACAATACTTGTCTTGGAAAACAGCTTTGTCGCTGGCTATTACCTCAGCATGCAGGGTCTCAGAACTACAGGCACCTATGGCAGTGGAACCTTTCATCATTTTCCATCAGGACAGGGTCTCTTTACGAACTAACCCTACCTTTATGCCAAAAGTAGTATCCAGTGTAGCTTTAAATCAGACCATTCATTTACCCACCTTTTATCCAAACCCCCAGAATAAAGGAGAAAGACTCCTTCACTCTTTGGACATTCACAGACAGCTACGTTACTATTTAGATAAGACAAAGACCTTCAGAAAAACTGACCAACTCTTTGTATCCTATGCTGCAGGTCCACAAGGAAAGGCTATTTCAAAACAGACCATCTCCAAATGGATAGCACATTGTATCCGCTTTTGCTACTCGCACCATGGAAAAGCAGTGCCTGTTAATATTAGGTCCCATTCTACCAGGGCTACAGCAACCTCAGCAGCCTTTCTCAGGGGGATTCCAACCAAGGACATTCTGGAGGCAGCTACTCTGAGTTCAGTGCACACCTTTACCAAGCACTACCACCTTCCTTTATATTCAAAATCCAGAGCTGGTTTTGCCACTGCAGTGCTGCAGGGCATCCTAGCTTCGCCTAACCCAGTTTAGTACCAGCCACCCATCCATGGATATAGCTTTGGGATTCAACCCAAGTGTGATGACTGCAGCAGTATAACACGATGAACATAGTACAGTTTTGTACCTACCATAAATGTAGATGTTCGAGTGTATATACTGCTACAGTCCAGGTTACCCTCCCACCATCCCCTCTACATACAAGGGTGTTAGTTATAGCTCCTTGTTCATCAATCAGTTGGAGGCATGTCTATATGGTGTATTTGCTAGTAGTTAGTACTATTGTATATCTTCTAAGGAATTTTTGCATAGCTTTTTGTTGTTTTGCCTTCCTAGTTGAGGGCACCTGACATCTTGGGCAAGAAAAACTGAAGAAACTGGCATTGGCTGCCTCTTTTATACCCCTGTCGCACTGACGTCAGGGAAGAAGCGACGACAGCCGACGCCGGACCAAGGCTTTGGGATTCGGCCGACCGCGGGACCACCTGACGACAGGATAACCCAAGTGTGATGACTGCAGCAGTATATACACTTGAACATCTACATTTATGGTAGGTACAAAACTGTACTTTCTGTGACACTGTTCAAGAGGAACCTAGATGAGTGGATAGGGCACCGGAAATTCTTACCGGGGATAAAGCCTACAACCCTCCTGGACATGGGCAGTCATTACTAAATGCAGTCTTGGGTACTGACTAACATTTCTGTGGTATTACATTGGGGATGAAACGGCTAGGTGTAAAATGACCTCCGGGTCGATTAGCCTAGTAATCTTCTATGATCCTAAATATTTTTATTGAATAGCTGTGGTAGTTTTTGGACTATCTTAACGTTTAATAAAAAAGTCTTTTTGCGGTATTCCACATTGAGTACTGGCTTTTGTCAGGGACATTTTCTATGCTCTTCTGCACTGTTTTCTTAGCTTATATTACAGTTCTTTATAGAAAACTTGTGATTTTTATGAAAATATTAAGTATTTGGGATGTGTTTTTATAGGCAGAATATATGTTTTTGTGCTGATTTCTGATTGTAATGAAATTAGAAAATGTTTTCATTTCTGAGTTGATAAATATGTGATATTTCTAACTAAAAGTTAAAGGTCTGATGACATGGTTTTCATTGTACTGCTTGTGTTTACTAGCAGCATTAAGAAAAATGTGTTGGTACTTACAAGTGAATACTTGCCTTCTCCCAGTGTTACTGAGCTTTCCTGTACCAATAATCAGGTTTCTTGTCTTCCTGCGTTTTCCACTCTTCTTGTACCTAATAAGAAAAGACAAGTAAAGTTATTGCCTCAGCCTATGGTTTGTGATTCTGATGTGGCCAATGATGGTTCCACAGACAATTTACCTATTGCCTTAACTCAGGTTGGTGTAGCTGTTATGGCCAGTATGGACGAGTGTTAGTAATGTTCTTAAGGACTGTTTCAGTTGCTCTTCTAGGTCTGTGAGAACCAAACACTTTAGGTACAGAAGTTGTGTGGTAAAGAGACCTCTTGCCAGGCAGAGCAGGCTGTCTACTAACAACTCTCCCAGTAAGAATATTGCTTGAAAAAAAGAAGCAAAAACGTGATTGCAAGGCAGATTGTCAGGTTGTGTACAAGTCAAATGTTACATATTTGGCAAGAGTGTTTTGCAGTCGATCAGTTTTGGGGCTGTTTTACATTTCAAAGTTCTAGTGCAGGTATTACCAGAGAACAGTATGTGTTTTCAGATGAAGATTTTCACAAGAGACTGATTCTCTTCAGGAGTTCATAGCGAACATTGTCAATCCTAGACTGTTTTTTTCTCTTGCTGAAACTGTTGCTGGACGTGGGTATGTTTTTGCTTGGGAGCAGACAGGTGCTCCTCCAGATTTGGGAAGATTTCTATGATCTATTAGGATGAGGTTCCTAAATTTGTATCTATTCCTCCCATTTTGCCAGCTTTAGCAGACATTTTTAAAGCTGCCTTTAAGGCTTTTGACTCACTGGTTGCAGTTGCAAAGAAGTCTGATAAGCAGTATAAAGTCTGTCTCAGATCTCTTCAGATTATAAATGCTTGTATTCTCAACTGTCAGCTCTTCCAGCAGAATCAGCTAACATGAAATCTTTGGCTTTCTCTAACTTAGTACCCTTGGATAGGGAGGGCAGGTGGTTAGACAAACAAGGTAAGAGTATTTCCTTCTATTACATTAGCCTTTACGATCTTGAGTTGTCAAGGATATTTGTGGAAGTTTATGCTAAAATATGTTTACTTACAGTTTGCAAGAATTTGCCTCTTCATTGTCTCCCAAAAGCAGGTGATATGAAAATCAGATTGTTTCTAACTTGACTCAAGTTTCTAAACCTGTTCCGAGAAGTGTGCATGATTATGCTGACACTTATGTTTAGAGCTTCTGCTGCTTCTGTGGTGTTGAAGATTTGTTTGCTTGAGCAGTCAGAATTTTTCTGAGGATTTGAAGTCTGAAATTCATAATTCTCCACATACCTGTCAACCGCCCAGATTTTCATGGAATGTCCAGATTTTTAACTCATATTTTTGGCGTGTTTCTCATAAAATTTGTGGTTGTGTGGCAAATCACTTAAGATTGAAGTCACTAAATTATGACATACATTTGAGTTTCAGACTTCTTATCCTTCAGGAAAATGCATGCTAACACAAATCCTGTTATTCAAGCAACTTTCTAAGTTTGTTGGAGCAATATTAAAAATCTGTCCCTATTTTTGGGCCTTTGTCCCCCAATCATTTAAGGTTTTGTCCAGATTTCTTTTGTTAAGAGGTATGATTCTTTACTTAGCACAGATCTGGTATTTGGGCCTGTGGATACAACAGATTCTTAAATAATGGCATGGCAGAGATAAACTGATGCATGGAGTTTCTGGGATTTTTCTGCTACCCAGGTTTTACCCTAAGAAGACCACTTTGTAATCATTTACAGGGTAGAACAAATAGAAATCTCAAACTAACAGCGAAGTCCCCTAAAGAAAATAGCAGGGGGATGACTCTTCCAAACCAAATAAAAATAGCAGCTTTTCCATAGAGTTTAGCTACAGAATGACTGTGCTAGGTGTCTGATCACCTTATCACTCACCACCTGTCCCAGTTTCTCTACCTCTTTCACACTGATTAACCTTTGTCCCCTTATGATGGGGTCAGACTGTATCAGGCAGATGGGTGTTGAAGGTGATTCAAGAAGGATTAATTTGGCAGTGGGTGGAGTCTCTTCTTCCTTTCAAGGGAATTCCCCCTCCCAATATTCGACCAGCCAGCCACAGCTGTTTCCACCAATGCTACAGCCTCTCTGTAGCAGGGGTCATAGAACCAGTGCCTGCAAATCACATGAGCAAAGGTTTTTATTCCAGGATAGTTTTGGTACCAAAGGAACAAGCTTGGAAATGTTTGCTTTTGATCTGTTTTTCTTTTCCTTAACCTTTATGTGAAATTTCCAAAATTCAAGATGTTAACCTTACAATCACTGCTTATACTATTTCCATACCATTGTCTTATGGTAACACTAGATCTCAGATGTGTACCATCACAAACTCATTGCTCACAGTTTCAGGAAATATCTAAGGTTTGCTTTATCTGTGTCACATTTATCAGTTGTTTGCATTATCCATATCAGTTATCTGCATTTTCCTTTGGTCTTGGCACTGCACCTCAAGTGTTCACAAACCTCAGTGATCTCTCACTACAGATTGCAGGGGCATCCACATTTCTCCTGATTTACATGACTTTCTTATTTGTGCAAATTCTTCGTCTAGATGTTTGGAATCCTTAACAAAGGTTCCCAGCCTTCTGTCACCTCTGTAATTTCACTTGACAGTACAAAAGTCTTGTATCACACTCCTGAAATTCTTTTTGGAGTGTCTGATAGATGCACTCGAGCAAAAGGCCTTCCTTGTAAAAGAAAAGGTAATGGCTTACCAGCAGATCTTTCTGATTTTTTTTTCTTCAACAGCTTTAGACTCTTGCAAGAGAATTTCTCAGGATTTTAAGCCTCATGGCATCCATAATCCTCATGATTTCCACTTGCCAGATTACACAGGAGAAAAATCCAATGGTACCTAAAAACACCTGGACCCAACACCTACACCCCTTGGGCTTTCAGATTCCCAAGCTGGTGTTGTAAGTCGAGAATTGCAGTGGTAAAGGAATTAAATGGCTGTCAATCCTGGACTCCCTTTACGTCTTCCAACTCCAGTTCCATCTATTCATACGGGCTCTTCAGTTTATGCTTGTGTTACAGTTTCCATGGGAGTAAATGTGTGAAGTCTGTGGGACTCTTTGGACAGGCTTAAGCATATAAACATCAAGGAAATGCTAGCGGTGATTTTCATGCTTTGAAAACTCTACACCATCTATGAGCTCTGGGCCATTTACAGGTGATTACAGACACCACAATGATTTTGTGTCTCAGCAAACAAAGGGGTAGAAGATTATACTATCTTTGCCAGTTGACAGTGATGATGTGGGAGTTGGTTAAGTATTCTCTGACTCTTCAGGCCTCCTACATTCCATCAGAGCTAAGTGTTGTGGCAGACTCAGTAGATCCTGGACAGACCTTCACAAGTGGAAACTCAATACAGGCATGTTCCAGGACTTGCTTCATATGTGAGGAACACCTCAAACAGATCTCTTCACATTTTTACAAAGTACACAACTGAAAAAATTCTGTTTGAGACATCCTTGCAGTCAAGCACAGAAAACAAATGCTCTGTCATACCCTTGGTCAAGAATGTTCCTGTATGCTTTTCCAACCTTTTTCCAGTAATTTCTGAGGTACTTCTAAAGATTTAGAAAAAAAAAGTTACCAAAAATCACTGTGGTTGACTCCTTTTTGGTCTAGGCAAAATTGTTTCTCTTCTCCCTTCTTATGGAATTGTCCAAGGGCAGTTCATAGATTCATAGCTGTATATTAGGCTAAGCACTAGGGCCTTTATTTGCTTGGCTGTGCAGCCCAGATGTGAGACTCAAATTTGATTTATAGGGGGTGATTTACTGACTGCTTGTGTCCATCATAGACATATGAGTCGGGCCAGGGGTGAATTTCTAATTACCCAACCGTTGGTCCAAGTTGCACTTAGATAGGGATAGGGAGGAACTCTGCTTCACATGGATGGGGAGCCTGTTCCAGAGATGATGGTCCATGGGAGTAAATGTGTGAAGTCTGTGGGACTCTTTGGACAGGCTTAAGCATATAAACATCAAGGAAATGCTTGTGAAGGTCTGTCCAGGATCTACTGGGTGAATTTCTAATTACCCAACCGTTGGTCCAAGTTGCACTTAGATAGGGATAGGGAGGAACTCTGCTTCACATGGATGGGGAGCCTGTTCCAGAGAATGGGAATTCTCTGAGAAACATATCTGTCTCTCCAATGTGCCCTGTTTGTCACAAGCAAATGTTAGGTCTTTTAATCTAGTAGTTAGTGCTAATGCTGTTTGTTTTGCAGATGTGCAAAAGGTTCATCAAAAGAGGGTCCAGGGATGCCTTGTGTGCAAGGCAAAGATCACCTCTCAGAAGTCTGTATGATACTGAGTAAAGACACAGGGCTTTGATGTGATCAGCATTTGACTTTGGTTTGGCATAGTGGTTAAGGTTTCACCTAGCAGGTGTACAGGGATGGGATTGGTTTGACATTGTGCTTACCACCTGTATTTTTTTTTTGTAAAGAACCTTTGTGGACATTCCAGTTGCAGCATATGTCTGGTCAGGTACACACCGAAGGGGGCATTATACTCTGATGGGTCAGATGAGGCCAAGTACAGTGGTATAATGATCTCTCTGGACCTAGACAAACTTCCTCACGGATGTATCTATTAATGTAGCACAAGGGGAGTTGATACTTCCCAACATCAGACAACTACAACTGGTGATCTGGATAACTAAATTTTAATGCCTTTTAGCCACCTTTTTCACAAGGACATGTAGCAAGTATTAAAGGAATCAAGAAAACATGCTACTATAATGTCTTAGCAAAAGGAAGAGATTTTTTTTAGTTGGTGCCTTGCTAGTCACAGGGAAGGGAAGTAGTATCTCTATATTTGTGCGAGCTACTTAAAGATGGTTTATCATATGCTTCCATCAAGATGCTTCTTGCAGCCAACTCTGCTGATCTACCTGTGGATCTCTCTCTCTCTTCTATGTTTGTGGTCAAACAGTTTATCAAATGAGTGTTACACATGAGACCCCTTTGCAAGGAACTTCCTCCTCATTAGGATCTCAGTTTTGTTCTTGAAAAAATTACCTTTGATCCTTATGAACCTCTCTTTCAGACTGACAATTGAATCATCTCTTGGAAGACCATTTTACTTGTTGCTCTGATATTTGCAAGGTGAGTCTCAGATCTGCAAGCTTTTGTGGTAGGCCAACCTTATCTGATTTTCCACATCCCACTAATCAATCCTTTATACCAAATTTTTTTTTATGAATTTACCCTGAATCAAGCCATCAATCTCCCAGTTTTCTTTCCTGAACCTAAAAACAAAGGAGGGAAGATTCTGCATGTCTTGGATGTGCACAGGCAGCTTAGGTATTACTTTGACAGAAGAAACCCCTTTAGGAATGCTGACAGGCGTTTACTTCATATTCTGGGGCTAAGAAGGGTCAGTCCTTGTCACAGAGAGTCAGAGGAGGGAATTCAGAGCTCAGGAAAGCTGTCAGTTGGGTTTGTGCAGGCAAGTATAATTTGAACATCTACAGTTACAGCCAAGTAGGACTTGCACAACTGTACTATTTCTTCCCAGAGCCACAAAACAAGAGAGAGCAGATTCTACATACATTGGATGTGCACAGGCAGCTCAGGTACTTAACCTTGACTAAACTAAGTCATTTATGAAGGCTGAGCAGCTATTTATTTCTCATGCTGGGACTAAGAAATACCAACTCATGTGTAAATGTATTGTATACAAATGGTTGTCCTCTGCTTTTATTTTTTGCTATTCCCACCATGGTATTACTACTATTCCAGGCAAAGTTAAAGCATATTCTACGGGTTCCTTATCCTCTGCTGGCATACAGGAACAGGGTGGTCTCACAGTATTCTAGAGGTAACAACATGGTCCTCTGTTCATACCTTAACAAACCACTACAAATGGCATTCTTTCTTTAGGTCCAGGACAGGCTTTGCCATGACCTTTCTCCATGGGCTCTGGACCTTTATCCTTCCTCCACTTAAGCTGGGTAAGCTTTGGGAGTCTACCCATAGGTTATTGCAACAGTGAGTTTTATTGTTGTTTGGGTAATTTTTATTGTGTTAGTTGTTGGCTCAGGATGAATCTACCTTTGTTTCTAGGGGAAGTAAAATCCTGAAGATTTACCTCACTGTGGTTGCCGATGTGCTTCCCTTCAAAAAGGGTGCAATTTATCAGGATCCAAAGATGAGTGAGTGGGAGGGGAGTTGGCGCTTTGCTAAGCAGGCCAGTTACTTTGTCGTTGGAAGGACACTACCCATAGGCTACTGCAGCAGTGAAAAAATTGCAGCATCTACTGTTATGGGTAAGTTGGACTTCCACAACTGTACTTCCTTGCTGGTACCAACAGAAGAACCAGCACACATTCAGGTCTAGTATTTCTCTGGTTTTACAGTATGTGTGTGAATTACTGTCCTGTGGCTTGTCTTACTCCTCTATTAAGTTTAATTTGTCGGCCTTTTCAACATGCTGGTCCATGGATCCCATTTTTCAATGTGGTCTTGTGTGAAAATGTTTTTGAAAGGTGTTCTACATAAGAAACCTTCTAGAAAACCAGCGGCTTCTCCTTGAGGTCTTAATTTTGTGTTAGAGAAGCTAACACTTGCTCTATTTGAGCATTCTCATCTGACTCACTTGAGTTTTTTTAATGTGGAAAACATTTTTGCTGTTTCTCTAATCTCTGAAAGAAGATTATCTGAGTTGAAAGTTCTTATGGTGGGTCAGACTTGCGTCATTTTCCAAGAGATAGGGTTTTTTTGACAATGAATCCTCCTTTTATGCCTAAAGTGGTATCTGAGTGTACTTTAATCCAATTTATCAGTCAACTTGTTTTCTTTTCTGAACACAAAAATGAGGGAGAACAGATACTTCGTACCTTGGATGTCCATAGACAACTTGGGCACTATCTTGATGGAACAAAATCTTTCAGAACTGCTGATCAGTTCTTTTTGTGAAGGAAAGAAGAAAGGACAACCAGTGTCAAAACACTCCCACCACAACAAAAACATTCTTGGTAGGGTCAAGGCTCATTTACTAGCGTCTTTACGCCATCTGCAGCTTTTTGGAAATGGTTGAATTCTGACTATGTTCTAGAAGCAGCAACTTGGTCATCTGTGAATAGTTATTTAAACATTATACACTAGATTCCTTCTCCAGGTGTAGAATATGCTTTTCTAAAACCATGTAGCTTAGGCTACTGCAGCAGTGATCAATATGAAGAGCAAGTTACAGTTGTGTAAGTAAACTTGCCATAACATAGATGTTCAAATGATCACTGCTGCAGTATCACTCCCTCTGTCCACCCCATTATATATATATATATATATATATATATATATATATATATATATATATATTTTTTTTTTTTTTTTTTTGGTCAGGGGTGGTAATTTACTTTTTTTTCTTTTCCTAGCATTGTCAAGCTCCAGGCTTTAGCCTCCCTTTCTGCATTTTTAAGAAAGTTCTGAAACTTTTGCACCAAAATGTGATTTTTAGTCAGCTTAACTCAAGGTGAGTAATGGTTCGGGCATGTGGAATACTCCATCAAACTTTGGAATCTAGCAGGCTGTTGTATACTTTGCAGGATATAATCCATATAGCTTAGGCTACTGCAGCAGGGATCATTTGAACATCTAGTATTATGGTAAATTTACTTACACAAGTGTACTTTCTAGTAAGTAAATTATACAAATGTTTAGGTAGCTGCCGCAAAAAAGTACTTCTTTAAATACTTTTATAAAACACTGCAAGCTGGATGAGATATCCAGGTTTAAGTCTTCCTTTTGGCACTAATGTTTATGATCTGCTCAAGGTTTCATCTGTGAGGCCTAGCTTTGGACTCTGACCTGCTGCTACAAAGGCTGCACCTCGTTTTACCAGATAATGAAGCTATGCATTTGCCATAATTCTAGATTTGAAAGAACAGGCCCATCCTCTAACATACACACCCTCATTACTGTTCCTTGATGATGAAGAGTCTTAAGTGCCAGTTTTATAACAGTGATGTGCTTCACATTCCTACTCTCATATTAGCGGAGGTGAGGCATCATGTGCATGCTGCAGTAGGGGAAATCTTTCTTGACAGCATCGAAAAAGTGATGTTCTTCGTGTTTCACTGTTGCAGTCATTACATTTGGGTAATCTGCTGGCAGGTTGCCCTCAGTCGGCCTGATTAACAAAGTCTTGGGTCCTGCGTCGGTTGCTGTCTCTTCTTTCATGATGTCAGGTCATCAGGTGTATAAAACATGCAGCCAACGCCATTACGTCAGTCTTTCTTGCTGCGTGGTGCCCAAAGCAGAAGCAGTTCAAGTGCCGGTCAGCTGACTCCTGAAATTTTTGTTTTCGAGTTTCAGATCCGAAGTCTTCAACTAAAAAGCGAAGTACCCAGTTGGGGAAATTTTTCTTGCTCCTTACCGATGTCAGTAAAAGTTAATAATTGCATTACTTGTGGGAAGCAAATACCTCATAAGGATTTTCATTTGTACTGTATTCCTTGCCAAGGCCCTGACCACAACGTACCTTGCTGTCAGTTTTGTGCTTTATTTAATCAACGCACTATCAAACGTCGGTACATTTTTGCTTCTAAATATTTTGGCTCACGCTTTAATTATCCAGAAATGTCGTCGTTAGCAATCTGACTACCGGAATGCCTAAAAAAAATGCAAAGAAAAAGACAGAGACAGGCCGTAGGTCCAAAACTGCCGATGACGCTTCTCCTAAGCCAGTCACCAGTACTCAAGTGAGGTGCTTTCGCAGCCCCTGATACCCGCTACTTCTGATTCGCAGGCCTCTACTGAGACCCATTCGGAGTCCGGTATGCCGCGAGATGCTTCAATTATGGAACCCGCGGATGTCTCTACCTTGGATGGGTCCAGAGCCGCTGTGCAGGCACTGGCTTCTGAGGGTGTTTCCAGGCCTACAGATTTGTATATTAGACCGACACCTTCTTCAAAACTAAGGCCAAAATCTCGACCTATGCCTAAAAAACCTACACCTGGACCACATGTGCAGGCCCCTATGCCTTAAAAAACAAATGATCAAAATGGCTGAAGATTTAATTACTCTGATCAGGGGTAGCCAACCCCCCCCCCCTCCTTGTAAGAGGCCCTGGCAAGTCATTTAATTATGAATCTTCTGAACAGAATTCTATTTCTTCTGTCTCTTCTAATGACCAGGAATTGTCTATACCTACTTATGAGGACTCTGATGCAGAAGATTCCATTCCTTTTGCTTCTCCCCCTGAGGATTTTTCTTTTGGGGAAACTTTACCTACCTTAAGGGAACATTTCCACTGGGAAAGTCAGGATTTCTCTGAATCTAAAAAGAGACTTAGGGATTTTCTTCTTCTTCCTCGGCATAGGCCTTTGGCTATACCTCCTGTTCTAGACATTGTTGATGTTGTTTTTTCAGAATCTAGTATGGCTCCTGATTCTCTGCCTCCAGCTCCTTGTAAGCCAGACAGATGCTACAGGGTTCCGGACTCCCACAAATTTCTTTTCAAAAATCCTGTTGCAGATCCTGAAACCATTTCTTAGGATCCCAAGGGCATTAAGGCTTCTACTGCTAAAAATCCTACCCCTTCTGATAGAGATTCCAGGGCGCTGAATAGATGGGGTAAGAAGGTTTACACTTCTGCAACCTTGGCAATCAGGGCTTTAAACTGTCAATTTCATATGCTAAAATATCAACAGCATATCATGGGACTGCTTAAACAGAAAATGATGTTAATTTCTGACTCTGTAGAAAATGAAGATTTACAGGATTTATTGCATTCAGCTGAACAAGTTGGAAAACATACTTTGCAATGTGGTTTTGATTCTTTGGAGGCCACTTGCAGGGCTGCTGTAACTGGGTCTGTGCTAAGAAAGTACGCTTGGCTCAAAGAGCAAAATCTGCCTGATCATGTTAAAGGAAAATTGTTGGATGCTCCTTTACAACAGGACAGTCTCTTTAGTAATGAGGCTGAAGAAGTTTTAAAAAAGATGGAAGATAAAGCTAATTCTATGCAAACTGTAAAAGATTTCTTACAAGTGCAGCCTCCAAGATTTAGTAGGCACTGGCCTAAGAACTGGTCCTTTCCAGTTTCTTCAAGAGCCACTCAAGTCAAACCCAGACATTCTAAAGGCTCCAGGTTTCAGTCACAAGGGACTTTCAGAACAAAACAATGGGGTGCCTTCTCTTCCAAATCTGGAAGCAACAAGACACCTCCCTATGGTAAGCAGTCTCAATGACTTCCCTTTACACTTACCAAGCACTTACCTTTTAGCCGCCCCTTTGTGGGGAAAGCTGGCTCTTCATGCAAGAAACTGGCAACTTATAACCCAGGACAAATGGGTTTTAAATATAGTATCCCAGGGATACAGATTTCATTTCCACATGTTGCCAATTCCAAACTGATGGCCAGACCTGCCCACAAATCAGTGGGCAGAGGCCCAAAAACAAGTACTTTCCCTCATGAACATGGGGGCCATTTAACCAGTACCAGAAGAGGAAAAGGGACAAGGTTTCTATTCTAGACTTTTCCTGGTACCTAGAAAAGACAAATCATGGCGTCCAATTTTAGACTTATCTACACTAAACACCTTTCTGGAAATTCCAAAATTCAAGATGCCGACTCTTCAGTTACTTCCTATGCTGGGCAAAGATGCCTGGTTGGCAACTCTAGATTTAAAAGAGGCTTACCTGCATATCCCAATCAGGGAATCTTGCAGAAGATACCTCCGCTTCAAAGCAGGCTACTTGCATTACCAGTTCTCTGCACTGCCCTGTGGCTTATCTACTGCGCCCAGGGTCTTTACAAAGTGCATGGCTCCAGTAATTGCATTTTGCAGGCAAAGAAATATTCAGATATATCCATACCTGGACGATTGTCTAATTCAGGCAGAAAACAAGGACACTTTTCTAAACCATCTGGTGTTTGTAAAAAGGGTTCTAACTTGTCTAGGGTACACTATAAACAAAAAGAAATCACAACTGGTACCCACTCAAAAAATTACATTCCTGGGTGCAAGCTTGAATACAACTGCCCAAATGGCTTTCCATACGCCAGAGAGGGAAATTCATTTGGTGACCTACTTCAAACAGGTGGCCACAAAAACCCTGCTTTCTGCAAGGCAAATACTGCAAGCCTTGGGGTTCATGGCCTCCTGCATTCTTCTAATTCCATATGCAAGACTGCATATGAGGAAACTTCAGTGGTACTTAAAAAGTTTATGGAGTCAGCATTGTCACAGCCTGAAAACAATGATTCCTATCATTCCTTGCCTGCAACTAGAGTTCCTATGGTGGGCAGAGGCCTGCCACCAAAATAAGGGACGGTCATTCACACCACCCCCTGCCGTCCAAACCCTAACTACAGATGCATCAGACTATGCTTGGGGGGGCACATCTGGCACCCAAATCAAATGCACCTTCATATCAATCAAAAAGAAATGCTAGCCATACAGAATGCACTGACAGCCTTCAAGGACTACCTTCATCCAGGACAATTAATGATGAAGACAGACAACACCACGGTTATGTGGTACATAAACAAGCAGTGGGGTACACACTCCTACCCCCTTTGCAGACTAGCCATGGCATTGTGGAACATGGCCTTGACCTATCAAGTACAACTACAAGCTCAATTCCTGCCAGGAAAGCTGAATACTCTGGCAGATGAACTAAGCAGAAATCTCATGGACCCACATGAATGGAAACTGGAACCATGGATTTTCAACATGCTGACACGCAAATGGGGGAGCTCAGACATAGATCTTTTTGCCTCACCCCACAACTATCAGTTGGACAAATTTTTCACAAGAACTCATCACAAAAAAGCCTGGAAAGTGGATGCTCTATCCTTCAGCTGGAAAAACCTATCAGTCTCTGCCTTTCCCCCTCTGCCTCTGCTCTCCAAAGTTCTACTAAGTCACACTGCTCCAAACTTTGAATCTTGCAGCGTGGCTAATCACCTAAATTCACCCTTAGCATCCCTCAGCAAACCTGTGATGGATGTCATTTTGGAGGCGAGAAGGCCTAGTACTAGAAAATCTTATGCTGACAAATGGAAAAGATTCTGTGCCTGGAATCGGTCTCAAGGGATAAGCACAGCAGTACCCAACATTCCTCAGATTTTACAATACTTAACTGAAATGCTTCACAAGGGTCTGTCCTTTTGTTCCATAAAAATCCATGCCTCAGCCATTTCAGCTCATTACAACACACAACCTCCCCACTCCTCTCATTCTCTGCTAAAGCAGTATCTCAGAGGGGCTAAAAACTTAAGACCACCCAGGAGAGCTCCAGCCCTTGCCTGGGACCTCAATTTTGTATTGGAAAAGCTCACTCTCCCTCCTTTCGAGCCAGCTGCTACTGCAGATTTAAAATTTCTCTCCTGGAAAACAGCTTTCCTTTTAGCAGTCGCTTCAGCTAGAAGGATTTCCAAATTAAAGGCTGTTATGGCAGTGGTGCCTTTTATCATTTTCCATGCGGACAGGGTATCTCTCAGGACCAATCCATCCTTCATGCCTAAGGTGGTATCCATTGTGGCTCTTAATCATTTGACAACTTTCTTTCCCAATCCACAGAACAAGGGGGAGCGGATTCTGCATTCTTTGTATGTGCACAGACAACTTAGATTTTACTTAAACAGGACAAAATCTCAAAGAAAATCTGAACAACTGCTGGTGGCATTTGCTGCAGGGGCAGAGGGAAAGGCTATTTCAATGCAAACCATTTCCAAATGGATAAGCCATTGTATTCATTTCTGCTATATGCACCATGGAAAAACTGTCCCCCAGGGGATCAGATCCCATTTCACCAGGGCTGCATCTACTTCTACAGCCTTTCTCAGAGGTGTTCCTACCAGGGACATTCTAGAAGCTGCTACCTGGAGCTCAGTTCATATGTTCACCAAACAGTACCATTTACCACTTTTCTCTAAATCCAGAGCTGGCTTTGCCTCTGCTGTCCTGCAGGGCCTTATAGCTGGTCCTAATGCTGTACAAGTCCATCCTCCCAACCATAGCTTTGGGAATCTACCCAAATGTAATGACTGCAACAGTGAAACACGAATAACATAGTACAGTTGTGTACACTTACCATAAATGTAGATGTTAGAGTGTATTCACTGTTGCAGTCCTGGTTACCCTCCTTCCAGCCCCCTATTTTTCTCTGGCTATACTTCTACTTTCTTTTACTATGCTTAAAAGCCCTTTTGGTGTATTTGCTTTTGGGATTGGAGGTATATTTTTTGTGTTTTTAATTGTATTTGCTCCCCATTTGGTGGGCACCTGACATCTGGGGCAAGAAAAACTGATGAAACGGCGTCGGCTGCATGTTTTATACCCCTGACGACC
Source organism: Protopterus annectens (assembly GCF_019279795.1). Lineage (NCBI taxonomy): Eukaryota > Metazoa > Chordata > Ceratodontiformes > Protopteridae > Protopterus > Protopterus annectens. Next base: position 509,418,675 of record NC_056731.1, read on the forward strand.
TGACCATGGAAGAAGGGACAGCAACTGATGCAGGACCCAAGACTTTGTTAATCAGGCCGAGGGCAACCTGCCAGCAGATTACCCAAATGTAATGACTGCAACAGTGAATACACTCGAGCATCTACATTTATGGTAAGTGTACACAACTGTACTTTACCTGCTGAACAGTCCTAATGACCGATGGCCTTTGCCCTGCTGTTAGAGGATGAACCTGCTCTTCCATATCTGTTTGAGGTAGCATTCCTTGTTTATTACATTGAATATCTTGCCTTTTTCTTTGCACTTTACGATTTCCAGATGTAAGTTTTAGTGACTGGAACCTTTTTGTTTTGTCTGCTTTGAACATTAAGCTTTGGTCACAACTTACTTCTTCCTTGGAAAAAAATAGTGTTGACTATATATCCTTGCTAATTAATTTTTTCTTGAGCCAAAGGTTTAACTGCAATAACATTCAGTAACTACATTTTTAAGCCGAGGTTAGTACATAATATGGAATTATTATTTTTTCACATATACATTTGGGGTAACTATTATAACCCAAAGAATATCTAGATGTTCTTCATATTGAAGATTTGGAAGCTGGGTGGCTGTTATAACTATGGCAGGCTATAACCCATATAGCTAACGCTACTGCAGCAGTGATCATTTGAACGTTTACTGTTATGGTAAGTTCAGCTTGCACAACTGTACTTTATTTTTCTTCTAGCAACTCTCTGTACTTCCCTGGTAAATATGCATTACTTGGCATATGTGCCATTTATAATTACTTGACAGGTCTTTCTTTTTCATGTCATACTTTGTGGATTAAGTAACATGCTTGTAAAGTAGGAGATGCTTTGCACAAAGATTTTCTGAATGTGTTAACATTGGCTTATGATTTGGTTCTTCCTGAATTATTATTATTATTTTTTTGCCATTTACATAATTATGGAATTTGTCACATCTATCCACTGTTTATAACAACCACTTCTTTTCTGTATGGGCTGTTTTAGTGCATCTGTAAATGCCCTTGACTCATTCATATTCTCTCTACTTTGTAAGATCATTACTCCAATATCGTTCTGACTTGTGTCTCTGCAGCACAGTACATATCGCACTATTTAAATTTTAGGGCATCTGCAACTAGTTTTTGTGCATTTCCAAATGCTTTTTTTCTTTCCATAGTTCTATACTGAAGCTGTTTTCTTTTTGCTCTGACAGTTTACTTGCAACATCTAATAAGTCTGAGGTAATTGTGCCTGTAAGAGGCTGCTTCATTCTTAGAAAACTATAACATTTGCTTGTCTTATTTCTTTAACTGATACAGTACTTTCTGACTTTTCTACATCAAGGTGTCTGTTCTCTGACATTAGAGTGTTGCCTATGTATTTCAGATATATCCTTTTAATTTTATATTTTCACCTGTTTAATTTGAAAGTATGCTGTCTTAATGTATTATCAGTTGTGGTAGTATCTAACCAGTGCTGTTCATGTGTCTGTCATACTAGCATCAGTAAATTCTAAGCCTTTGGTTATGTGTGAATTAACAATTTAGAGTGCTTTTGTTGCTGATGGTCCACCAAATAACACTCTAAGAAATTAATATCTTCTTAATAACATAGGAACTGTGCCCATTTGGGAGCTTCTTAAATGTAACTTTATCTGCCACAGTGCTTGTTTGCATCAAATAGTGAAAAGAGCTTTGCATTCAGTATTACCAAAATGACTTCCTTACCTGTATTCAATGACTAATGATCTCTCTGAATCATTTTATTCAAATGTGTACCTTCTATGTTTTAACACAGCAATAACCATACTGTCCATTCTTTTTTTTTATTTTTTGGGATGTGTTTGCTAATGTCATCTACACTTTCTGTCCAATTTCTGCTTAATTCTACTCCTGGAGAGCTACTTTTACTTTGCTTGGGAGCATGTAGGACTGTCACTGTGTCAGCACTTACGCAAGTCTCCAGGCAGACTACATAGGCATACAAGTCTATCAGCAGTCATGCAACAAATCATTGCTTTGAGAGTCTCTGTAAGTCTGCTACTGTTGCTGTTGGTTTCACAGTGAAATTGTTTTAACTTTATTGGATTCTCATAAGCCAAACAACCCAACGTATCAAAATTAATTTCAAGTGTTACATTTTGTAAAAAGACCCCTGCACTTATTTTTTATTCATATTTCAACAACTTATCACATACCCAGTGGCCAGAATATACCATCAATGTTCACATCGTTCTCTGTTGATTGGCTTCTAACCCAAATGCTTTACTGTAGGCAAACACTCGCACTCTGCTCCTGTAGTTTAAATTTAACATTTTTTTTTAAGTTTTCATCATTCCTTTCCAGCCTGTAGCTTGCATTTTTGTAGTACATGGAGCGCCATAATTGCATTCTAAAATTTGGAAAAATGTCCACATTTTGAGTACCTTTCAGAGCTGTTTTGCTCTGGTCTTGGGCTATAGTATAACATGACCACACAAGAACAGTATCTGAAGCATTTTTCCAGCTTTAAAGGTACATTGCTGTAATATACACAAAATTGTGTTAGATTTAAGTGTCGTGACAGCTTGTAAAGCTCTTCATTTATCATGTGTGGACACTTCAGTTCTGTCCATCAACTGTGTGAAAATACTTGAGTCTTGCAGTTTTTAAAGCAAAAAGACACTTGTATTTCCTGAAGGTTTTTTTTCTTTAAGGGGTAGTTCATTGAGAAGCTAAAGCTCCATTCACTACAAAGAAATGTGATAGGATCAGAGAGACCCAATTTATTATGTGCTCTTCACATGGATGCCAAGATTCACCCCAACAGCTTTGCTTCACTCCACTGTAAAGTTTAATTTCTTGATGCACATGTCTTTAATGCGCAAGTTGTTATGATCTGGGACTTGATCATAATTCTCTGTCTAATGGATTTCCTGTGATGTATTTTCAGTGTATCATCTGTTTGTGCTTCATTGGCACTAACAAATGGGTAATGTTTCATTTTTTTCTGTTCAGGAACATTCTGGCTCTTGAACACAGTTTTCCATTTTAGATGTGTTGGAAAAGTGTAAAATTCTTTCAGATATTCTACAGGTGATATTATAAGCAGGGCTTGTTTCCCACCTTTCCTGTAACTAGCCTAGTTCAGATACAGAGTTGCTGTATCCAGGACTGTTGGTAAGCTTCTGAGCCCCACAAGCCTTTCTGTGTTGGAGGAAAGCCTTCCAGATTATCAGTGGGAGTGGTAAGCATTAGGTAGCCTGTCTACCACAAGAGTGGTTCTCAGCCCAGAAATTGTAGTTTATTGACCATTTGGACCGTTTGTCCATCTCTTTCAACTTTCTGGTTTAAAAGACCACATATGGGCTTGTTTCCCATCTTTCCTATAACTAACCTACTGGGAAGCACTAGAAAGCCTTAAACTGATACAAGTGTTCTAGCTTAGAAGAGAGACTTTGGAGTGATTAAGTATCAGTTTTCTGTACTTTCTTGTTGTACTTAACCGTTTTCCACCTAAACACAGATTTTCCAGCGTTTGTGATTCAAAAGCTTGTTTTTTTTATCACATATTGTACTTATTTGACTGCCTGCACTTTTAAAAAGTTGTTTTTTGTTTAAATAAGAATAAGGGAGCATTTACTTGACATAAAACACAATAAAGCTACTAATGCTCTAGCCAGACATTCAATGACAAATTCTGACCGTGTGTTTAGGTTTTGTGTTATGCAGCATATCAAAAAAGATGTACAAGGGAGTATTTTAGATGTACACCTGGACATATGTGAGTTAAAATGGCAATTGTGTTTAGATGCCCTTAACTGCCCAGGTATTAACGAAAGTATTAGTATAGCACCCATCCTTGAGTTAAAACATATTTTAGGATAATCTATTACAACATATTTTAGGTTTTGCTTTAGATCAACATTGGTCACTCATTTAATAGAAGGAATTAATGTTGGTTATGTTTCACATATTACGAAAAAACAGGCAAAAGTCCAGGGGGTAAAAGCTGTGCTTATAAAAACAAACAGTCTCAACAAATTGAAAAATAAAGCAACAGCTACCATGCAGAGTACAATAAACAGCGCTGCAACATTTCACTTCATATACTGCTTCATCAATCCACTGCTTACAGAATCCAGCAAACAGTCAATACGTATTGAATATAAAATGTTTTTTATTATTGGTGCACTCAGGAGGTAAGCGCTTTCACTTCAATGCTTCATCAGACCATACAACTGAGTGAGTAACAGATTTCCATTTAAAAACATGAGCTTCCAATCATATACTGACACATCATAATTACTTCAACAATTAGAGAATACATAAAATCAAACTAATTAAGCAGCAATACTAAGGAACAGAAGTCCGTAATTGCACTCTAATTACATTAATTGTCTTCATAGACTAATATATTATATCATCAAACTAAAAAATGTATTTTTAAAATCAGATTAAAAAACATATGCAAAAAGGCATATCAAAAATATATTAAAAAATAATTTTTTATCTTTTATCTGATTTTAAGTCTTTTATTCCGAAGAAAGGGTTTTAAACCCTTTCATTCAAACCTTTCCCTACATCAGCATGTAATCTTATGATCCACTTAGCCTCTCTTTCTTCTGTCAAGTAGTTAATATTGCCTCCCCTTACACCTACTTGCACGACTTCTATAACCATAAATTCAAACGTATGTTCTTGCCCTTTTGACTTAATATGTTTGGCCAATGCATTAGTTACTGTGCCTGTTCTAATATTATATAAATGTTCTCTTATCCTATGTCTAAATTGTCTGTCAGTCTTTCCTACGTAGAAAGACTGACATGCAAGGCACACAGCCAAATAAACCACATGTTCAGTACCACATGTTGCAATGCAGTTAAACTTGAACTCTCTCCTAGTATCCGGATGTATAAATGTATTCATTTTTCTAATATGTGGGCAAAAATTACATCCACCACATGGTGTAGTACCTATTATGTCTCAAGTTTCTTCCCTATCATGAGTATAGCATAACATTCTCCTAATATTCATCTTATTCCTAAACCTAAACCTCGGTCTATCACCTATGCAATCTGCAATTTGTGGATCTGTCATCAAAACACCCCAATGTTTCTTAAAAATTTCCGCAATGTTGTCCTTGTCTTTAGTAAAAAACATGGGAATCCTAATTTTATTATTTGTATCAATAGCATTTCTCTTATCGTGAGATTGACTTGAAAAATAGGGCTTGGCTTTATTCTCTCTCAGAGAATTAATAACACATAAACCTTCATTAATATCATGGGGTGTATAACCCCATTGTATAAACCTCTCTCTCAAATCTATCATTTCTTTCTCAAAGCCCTCTTCAGTATTATTTAACCTTTGAAATACGCATCCCTTGTCCCTTGACAACATTGCGAAATACGTAGTTCGGGTGCATGCTCCCCCTATGAAGCAATGTATTTTTGTGGCATGCTTTCCTAAAAACACCAGTTGTGAGAGAACCATCACTCAGTCTCTCTACAAATACATCTAAAAACGCAATCTTTGTAGATGAAACAATCATGGAAAACTTTAAGTAACTTGTAATTTGATTGATTTCATATATAAATCTATGCAATGCATTTAAATCACCATTCCAAATAAAAAAGGCATCATCTACGAAACGTTTATAAAAAAGTAAATTTTTCTTAAACTGTTCCATTATAAATAATTTTGATTCTTCCCACATAGCTAGAAACATGTTGGCGTAGCTATTGACACAAGAAGTGCCCATAGCTATGCCATCTAGCTGTATGTAAGGGATGTCATCAAACAAAAATATATTACTTTCAAGTATCGTCTCTAGAAACAAAGATAACAAATCAATGAATCTAACATCATAGTTGCTATGTCTTTCTAAATAACGTCTCACAGCTATTATACCTTCTTCATTCGGAATAATGAACAAGGACTGTACGTCCAAAGTCACTAATATAAGTTCTTTATCAATTATATTCTCATTTTCACAAAAAAATATACAACTCTTTCAAAAATTGTTGCGTGCCTCTTAAAATAAAAAGATTTTCATCTACAATCAGGTGCAAGTATTTCTCTATGTATATTGAAAGAGGCTCCGTACACCATCCCCTCCCAGAGACAGTAGGTCTCATGGGTGGATTGAGGCTATCTTTATGGACCTTGGCTAGCCCATGTATAGTGGGTGTAATAGGACTCTCAGTATAAAAATATTGAAACAAATCCCTCATTATAATACCAGACTTAACCAGATCTTCTAACATATTTCTGACACTATTTATTTATTTTCTCAGAGACTAGTTCTTGATCTGTTCGTTTATAAAATTTCTTATCATTCAACATTCTAAACATAGAGCTCTTATAATCAATAGCATCCATTATAACAATTGGCCCACCTTTATCCGCTGGCCTCATACTGATACTCAAATCATTCTGCAATCTTTTAAGTGGTTCACGTTCATTAAAATTCAGGTTATTTTTCAAACCTTGCATCTGATGATCACAGTTGTAATACTTATACAAATCTTCCTCTACCAACTTATCAAATGCTTGAACTAACGGGTGACAGATAGGTATATACATACTAGATCTCCTAAACGGATTCTGCTGTTCAATAGTATTATTACCAAATTCTAATTTCAACATAACATTTCTAACAAATGTTTTTAAATCAACAATGACATCAGTTAACTGACTCATACATGTTGGTATAAAGCCTAGTCCTTTATTAAGGATGGAGCTTTATTTTTCAATTTGTTGAGACTATATTTCACATATTACTTATGCACTTCTTTGAAGTGGTTAAATGTATTTATAGTGTAGATAGGATTTGTATTTTAGTTTTTTGTTTTACTTATTGGAATATTAACACTATGTGAACACAACATTAGGTTTGTATATTGTATGGTCCACCAAGAATAATTTTTATTCTTGTAGTATTTTGATGTTGTTTGGTGGCTTCCTTTAAGAGGTTTTATCTCAGTGTGTTTTTTATATATATGATTGTTTTAATGTAAACAGCAACAGGTTGCAGTCAATTAAATTGAACAATGTTAATTAGGAAGTATTTATAAACGAACCATTGGGGTTTGTTCATTGTTCTGAAGAAGTCCGTTATACAAGGACGAAACCTGGGTTAACAGAGTATATTGTGGTTCATTTTTATGTGTTTTTCTGCCAATAAATACTTTTTGGACATCCATTTCATCACTATTTTACTTGGTTTGTGGAACAGTTCATTGTTGGTCGTTTGTGGTGTTCATGGATGATATGGAGTCCAATGTAAGTATTTTGGAACTTTTGCAACAAATAAATGAACAATTACAGGAGCATACTATCCAAATAAAATCGCTGGCAGATAAGCAACAAGAATCTGGGCAACGGAATGTTTCTTTTGGCAGTTTGGGTCTACCTCTTACCCAACCCACTCAAAATGTACTAACTTCAGGTAACAATGAAGGAGTCACAAGGAGTAATGCAGATAATGATAACATGGTTGGAATAGATGGAATTTGCATTAACAACAAAAACGCCTCGCGTTGGAAGCAATTCAGCTGTAATTTTAGACAGGGTGATTTTAACAACGTGCAGCGCAAAGATACCACAAATTCATCTTTAAATGACCAGCTTAAGGTTTTTGAAAACAAGTTGTACACCTTAAAGAAGGCACAACTTGAAAATAACTATTTAATTAGGAACATTGAGCTACAAATAGTTCCCAAAGGCTTGAGAGCGTAGAAATACCCCAATGGAGTGGAAAATGACATAGAAATACTAAAAGAAGTTCACTCATTATATGACAGAACGGGGCTCAACCTAATGGAAATCATGTTAAAATATAATAATTGTAAGGTTGAAAAAGTTATATTGGAATTGGAAGTAGTTAATGAAAAATTTGTCAATGATCTTCTTTTTGACCATTACATTACCAACTATGGCAACATTTTAGATAAAGTGGAGGAGAATTGTCGAGTGATTTTTTTCAAGAAAAATGAATAAAATTAAAAGTGGCACTAGAATTTATGCTAATAATACAGCATATCCACTTTCAAAACACCCACGAATTACCACATAGGTGTCAGCCCCCTTAATATAGAAGAGGTGATAAGAGGTCTGGGGACCCAGGTAGATAGTAATCTCTCCTTTGACAATCATATTATCAAGTAGTTAGGAAATCCTTCTCTGTGGCCCATCTAATTACTAAAGGATTTGCATCTAGAAATAGAGGTTATAGTGCCCCTCTCCTAGTCACTCATCAGACCCATCATAGAATGCAATGCCCCATTTGGGATGTACCTCACAAGACACTTCCAACAGCTGGAGAGACCACAAAAGTACCTCACCAAGAGAATTATTGGCCTCAAAAATATGTCCTATGCAGCCCGACTGAAAAAACTCTGGCTGTACTCAGTGGCATATCGCCTACTCAGAGGTGATCTCTGCCTGACTTACAAAGCCATGTCCAACTCAGACTTGATGGACATCCTCCACCTAAAGAAATCCAAGTCACTGCAAGACACGCGCTCTAGTGGGCTAAACCTCGCCACAACAATAAATAGAACATGCTGGAGGGATAGATTCCTATCACAGAGACTCCCCATGCTTTGGAACAAAATTCCAAACTACATTAGGCAGAGCCCCTCACTAACACTCTTCAAGAGAAACCTTGACGAGTGGATGGGTAACAGAAAATACACCCCTGGGATCACTTCATTGGCTCTGCTTGACAGAGGATCAGTTAATTAATCAATGGGGCGGCGAAAGCCGGCACACTCTGGCTAGGCTTATAAATGCCCTTGGGCAGATAGTCTAGTACCTACCTACCTACCTATGAACCTAAAGCTTCCTTTTGTGCTTATAGCCACACGTACTGAGTCATGAATTTCAGTTGAATGAGCTTTTCAGTGTACCTTATGCCTATGCCTTTTATCTCCATTTTTGTTTCAGTACCTTCATAGGACCATTTTTTTTTTTCATATCCATTATTTTTTGTCTCACTATGCTTTTCATTCTTGCCATTTTGTTTGACTTTCGTTTTATCTGGCATCATTTCTTCAGTAATGGAACTCAGTAATTGGAGGAATGGAATCCACTTGTGTTACCTTTGCTGGCATTTGGTGTTTGATCTATGTTTGTTAAATATGAGGGCAAATAACAATAGAAGTACTACAAAGTATTTTACATAGATAAGGTTTGTCTAGATTTCTCTAGCCAAAAGCTGCTTGTTTTAAAAATGTTGCTGTGAAGTTTTGAGTGTGTTTGGCAAGTTTTATTTGTTAATAGTGAGTATTAGTAGATGTGTTAATTTGTGTTTTTTATCTAGAAATTGAACCTAGAGGCATGTGCACATGAAGATTTGTAAAGAGTTTACTTTATATTTGTGTGTATGTTATGTTTACCTATATTTTCATATCTATGCATTTATTTATATATATATATATATATATATATATATATATATATATATATATATATATAAATATATGTATGTACGTGTGTATATAAATGTCTCTCTCTATATATATATATATATATATATATATATATATATATATATGGGGAGAGAGAGGATAGGGCACTTAGAGAGAGCTGTATATGGATGTATAGATCAGCTTTGTTTAATAGCTTTTGTCTCTGTTTTAAACTTTTCATTTTCTATTTCCTTTATTACTTTGATAGATTTAAAGTACTGAATACTTTTGCTGTTGTCTTTCTAGCATTTATGCACATTGAGAAGAAAGAGCAGAGAAATGTGATCATTGATTATCCCACACCAACGCCCAGGAAGAACTATTCCTTTAGCAATGAGGAGGTTAGACAGATTGATCGTGAGAATCAGAGGCTCTTAAAAGAACTCTCCAAACAGGTGTCAAAGTCAAAAACGAAGAGTACTATCGAGAAGAAACCTGTTGTCCCATCTGTTAGACTGTATCATACTGCAATCAACAGACAGAAGGAGCAACAGAGGATTGAGCGGGAAAACCTGGTAAGTTTAAAAAAGCAGAAAGTGCTTCAGCTGTTGTAAAAAATATATATATAAAAGTAATGCAACTTATATTTAGTGCATCATGAACTTGGCATGTTATTCTTTCTAAAAAAAACTGAACTTTTACATATACTTTCTATATGCACTAAATTCAAACCAAGACTTATGTGACATTCATTTGCTGAAGTTTGACATGGTGTTTGCGAGATGTTAGTAACGTCATCAGTATTTATTTTATGATTTTGCATCACAAGCATTAGTTCCATTTGGCAGAAAAATATTCCTAGATTACTACTGCTGGTTCTCATACAATAACACACAGCCTCTCCTTGGCTCTCACATTCTTTCCTATTGAGAAGGCGCTTCTGCGACATAAAAATCCTGGGGTGTTTCCCAGAAAAGCATTTATCTTTCAGCTATTTCTTTATTTTAGATGAATGTGAATCAATGCTTTGAAAATGCACATTTATTGATTCCAGCTAGGTACACTTCATAGTAAATGAGCAAGCCAATATATCCTCCTGAGTAATTAATACAAATACTAATTCATTCCATCATTTACATTGTTGGATGATTTATCTTTCCCGATGCACTTCCACAAGCACTTTTTTGTATGCCTTTTGTTAATAAGAACTAGATCTGTATAAATTATAATCCAAAGCACAAACAGAAACTTTATATGACTGGGCTTATGTTTGTTATTAATTGGTATCTTAAGTACAGGCTATATAAGAAGCTAAACAACCTCCTTATTTCCTTAGGAGAATCCATTCACAATTTACTCTCAGTGAAACTGCATTTTTGTAGCATATCCAGTAAAACAAGATTAATGTAGCCCCCATACCTTCAAATGGTTGGGATTCAATCATATCTCTGTACATTTTCCATGGTAGCCATTTGGCCGGATACTGTTATGATTTTTTCTTTATTACCCACACATTCTCTTGTTACTCATCAGTTATTAAAATGTTATCCCTGACTGTTTATCTTAAGTTTGAGTTCAGTCTTTGTGTAACAGTTTTCTCTGCACCTAAAAGCAAAAGAAATAACATTGTTCCTTCTAGCTTGGGATAGTGCAAATCTTTGTCATGTCCCAGTAACACTGTCATTTTAATCAGTCTTATTTCCTTTCATAAAACTCCTGACAACAACCTTTTTGAAACTTTAAGACTTTTTAGGGATGCACGTGACCAGAATGTATGCCCTTAAGTTCTTTTACCCCTTCATACCTCAAGCATTGCAAATCAACATTCAGAAGCATCTTTCTTAACCATTGCAGGCCATATAACTATTTGTGTAAACAATTGCACACAAATATTCTAAATCTCAATGCCTTTGTGGCATAGTTAAGTAACAAACAAGTCAATGTCCACATAAGGATTGATCTCAGTTTTCAGTAATGTACTTTAATCCCTCCTAACTTTTTTTTTCCGTAGCCTCCATTTCAAGTTTTTCAGCACCTTACATACTCTACTTAATTGGCTCTTTATCAGTGAACTACCACCCCTTGTCTCCAGTAACAAAGACAGTATCATAGCAAGAGTTTCTTCCAACTATTCCATTACAATAGATACACTTTCTTACACCGTGTAAACCTTTATATTCCATTTGTTAAAAAAATTGAGAAGCTATGAATCTGGCCTCAGTTGTTCCAAGTAAACCAGCTTAGTCCTCCTGTATCTCCAGTTTTGTAACTCCACTTTCTCTGGAACACCCAACTCACTATCACTGAAGAGCACTAGAGGGACTAATCAACTCATTATCTCCTCTCTTATTACTAATTACTTAACACCATTGTACCTTGCTTATTAATCATACCTCTCAACCTCTTAGAGCAAGAAATCTTGGTCAAGACATTAATAAAAGTGAGACAAAGGCCCAAAAATAGGGACATTTTTTAAATATTGTTATTGTGCACTTATAAAGTTGATAGAATAACAGGTTTTGCATTAGTATGAGTTTTCTGAATGGTATGAAGTCTGAAACTCAAATGCCTGTCCTTATTTTCTAACTTCAGTCTTTAATGATTTGCCTCCAATTTGCCAGAAAACCACAATTTTATGAAAAACTAACCAAAACTCTGAGGCAAAAATCTGTACAATTGAGAGGTAATATTGATACAAGGTAACTGTACTGATGTTCATCGTGTTATACTGCTGCAGTCATCACACTTGGGTTTTCCTGCCATCAGGCGGTCCCGCAGTTGGCCGAATCCCAATGTCTTGGTCCGGCGTCTGTTATCGTAGCTTCTTCCCTGACGTCAGTGCGACGGGGGGATAAAAGAGGCAGCCAACGCCATTTTCTTCAGTCTCTCTTGCCGCGCGGTGCCCAAAGCAGAAGCAGTTCGCAAGTACCAGTCGGCTAGCTCCTGAGATTTTCAAATCAAATTTCAACCCGAAGTCTTCTCTAAAGCTAAGTACCCCGTTGGGGAAACTTTTCTTGCCTCAGACCAATGTCAAAGTTAATAATTGCATTTCTTGTGGGAAGCAAATACCTCATAAGGATTTTCATTCTTATTGTATTCCTTGCCTAGGCCCAGACCACGACGTCTCTGGTTGTCGGTTTTGTGCTAGGTTCAACAAACGTACAATCAAGCGTCAGGCAGATTTCGCCCGACATTATTTTGGCAGAAAATTTAATTATAGCATGTCGTCGGAACAACCGACATCAGCAATGATTAAAAAAACGCAAGGATAAGGACAGGCAACCAAGGCCAAGACCAGATACCGAGGCCTCAGCAAGGCCTACCGCTGGTTCTCCGGTTTTCAGCGAGGCGCCTATGCAGCCCCTGACTACCGCTGATTTAGAAATTCTGACGGCCTCCCAGACCGAATCAGCTGGGCCTCAGGAGCCGGTTCCATCTCACCCCTCGGACGCCAACCCTGACTGTGATCCGGAGATTTTGGACAGGCCTTCGGTTTCTGAAGGTGTCTTCAAACCGACAACTATCTCTATTAAGTCTTATGCTAAACTTAAAACCCCCTTAAAAGTTAGGAAACCGGGTCCACAGTTCCCCCCACAGGCCCCTATGCCTAAAAAACAGATGCTTAAGATGGCTGAGGATTTAATTACCCTTATCAGGGGTTCACGACCCCCTCCTGACAAAAGGCCTAGACTGGAGGAAGATTATCCTTCCTCTGACCAAGCATCCATTTCCTCAGCTAACTCTGAGGACCAGGATTATTCCTTCCCTCCTTATGAAGACTCAGATGCTGAAGAGTCCATTCCCTCTGTCTCCCCCCCTGAAGACTACTCTTTTGGGGAAACTTCACACACCATGAGGGAACACTTCCACTGGGAAGGCCAAGATTACTCTGACTCTAAGAAAAGACTCCGTGAGTTCCTTCTTCTCCCACAGCATAGACCCCTTGCAATTCCTCAAGTTTTAGACATTTTGGATGATGTTTACACCGAATCGAGTCTAAACCCAGATTCCTTACCTCCTGCACCTGCTAAACCAGACAGATACTACTGAGTTCCTGATTCTCATAAGTTTCTATATAAAAGCTCTGTTGCAGACCCCAAAACCATTTCCCAGGGTCCCAAAGGGGTTAAGGCCTCTACTGCTAAGAATCCACTACCTTCTGAAAGAGATTCCAGAGCATTAGAAAGATGGGGGAAGAAAGTGTATACGTCTGCCACTTTGGCCATGAGGGCCTTAAACTGCCAATTCCACATGCTAAAATACCAGCAGTACTTGATTACACAGTTAAAGCGGAAAATGATCCCTCAGACAGATCAACCTGATTTCAAAGAGATTCAGGATTTGCTGCATGCAGCAGAACAGGTGGGAAAGCATACCTTACAGTGTGGTTTTGATTCATTGGAAGCCTCATGTAGAGCAGCTGTCACAGGACCTGTAATACGTAGACATGCTTAGCTAAAAGAGCAAGCCTTACCAGAACATGTCAAAGCAAAGTTATTGGATGCTCCATTGCAGAAAGATGTGTTATTTGGTGTCAAAGCAGAGGAAGTTTTAAAGAAAATGGAAGAAAAGGCAAAATCTATGCAGACAGTTAAAGATTTTTTACAGGTACTACCTCCTCGTTTCAGCAGAAACTGGCCATCAAAAAACTGGTCCTTTCCTGCATCAGACAGACCCCAAAGGGGTAGGTACAAATGCCCAAGGGGCAGAGGCCAGCCACAAGGTTATTTCAGGCCTAGACAATGGCATACAACAACTCAAAGAGGTGGAGAAAAAAGATCTCAAACCTCCAGGAAACAAACACAATGACTTCCCTCTTCGCCTGCCAAGCAAAATTGCCCTGGCAGCACCTTTGGGAGGAAAACTGGCTCTATTTCCACATAATTGGCACATCATATCAAAGGACAAATGGGTTCTGGATATTATTACCCGAGGCTACAGATTTCGTTTTCACACTTTACCACAGATGAGTGGCATGCCAAATCTGCTTCCAAACCAATGGGCAGAGGCACAAACGCAAATTTCAGCTCTCATGGATATGAAAGCAATTCAAAAGGTACCTACAAAGGAGCAAGGTCAAGGTTTTTACTCAAGACTATTTCTAGTACCAAGAAAGGACAAAGCCTGGAGACCCATTTTAGACCTCTCAATTCTAAACACATACCTGGAGGTACCCAAATTCAAAATGCTCACACTACAGCAGCTTCTTCCCATGCTGGGCAAGGAGTCTTGGCTGGTAACGTTGGACCTCAAAGCGGCATACCTGCATGTCCCTATCAGACAAGATTGCAGAAGATACCTCAGATTTTTGGCAGGTACAGCGCATTATCAATTCTCTGCATTGCCCTTTGGCTTATCTACTGCGCCCAGAGTATTTACGAAATGCCTGGCATCAGTAATTGCATACTGCAGACAACGAGGAATACAAATTTATCCATATCTGGATGACTGCCTGATCCAAGCGGACAGCAAGGCCATTCTATTACAGCATCTGGCATTTGTAACAAAGCTGCTAAGTTGTCTAGGGTACACAGTAAACAAAAAGAAGTCAAAGCTAATACCCTCACAAGACATAATATTCCTGGGTGCCAGCATTAATACAATGGCCCAGATGGCTTATCTCATGCCAGACAAACAAAAACAACTGACTCAATACTTCAAAAAGATGGCAACTTTTACCCAGCTCACTGCAAGGAAAATCCTGCAGGCATTGGGTTTCATGGCATCCTGCATTCAACTAATTCCACATGCAAAGCTGCATATGAGGAAATTACAATGGTACCTGAAAAGTGTGTGGATTCAACACAGGCACAGCCTCGAAACAAGTATACCTCTCATTCCCTGCCTTCAAAAAGAGTTCCTATGGTGGGCTCAAGCATGTCAAATAAACAAGGGTCTTCCTTTTGTCTTACTGCCAGCAAACCAAACTATGACAACAGATTCTTCAGACTACGCCTGGGGAGCACACATGGCAGGACAGTGCATACAGGGCAAATGGTCTGCAAAACAAATGCATCTACACATCAACCAAAAGGAGATGCTAGCTGTGCAAAATGCACTGACAACCTTCAAGGACCTCTTGCATCCAGGACAACTACTAATAAGGACAGACAACACCACAGTTATGTGGTACGTAAACAGGGAGGAACACACTCCTACCCTTTATGCAGACAGGCAATGACCTTGTGGAACACAGCATTGACTTACCAAGTACAACTGCAAGCACAATCCCTGTCAGGAAAGGAAAACATATTGGCAGACGAATTAAGCAGAAATTTGGCAGATCCTCACGAGTCGAGACTACACCCACAAGTATTTTCAATGATAACTCAAAGGTGGGGATGCCCAGACATAGATCTATTTGCCTCCCCCAACAATTGCCAACTACAGCAATTTTGCACAAGGACTTATGATTCCCTAGCCCGGAGAGTGGACGCCCTATCATTCAGTTGGACAGCATTGACAGTCTATGCCTTCCCACCACTACCTCTCTTGGCCAAGGTATTACTGAAAGTCAGATCAGAGAGGCCACAAATGATCCTCATTGCTCCGGACTGGCCACGTCAGCACTGGTACCCATTACTAAGGACCTTGACTCACAGCCCTCCATGGATCTTACCTCAATTCTCACTTCTGTTGACTCAGCAAAACCCTCAGATCCTTCACAGTCAGCTCAGGACTTTAAATTTAGCTGCATGGAGAATACCTTGAATTATCAATCAACACTTCTGTCAAAGGACGTCCTGAATGTCATTTTGGAGGCCAGGAGGCCCAGCACCAGAAAAACTTACTCAGACAAATGGAAAAGATTTTGTGCATGAAACCAGGCTAAAGGCCAAAATCCTTGGATACCAAACATCCCTCAAATACTGCAATACTTAACTGAGGTGCTACACAAAGGCCTTTCTTTCTCATTCATTAAGATCCATGTTTCAGCCATTTCAGCTCAATATAATACGGATCCTCCCATATTCTCACAAACTTTACTAAGGCAGTTTCTCAGAGGGGCTAAGAATATAAGACCCCCCAGAAAACCCCCAACGCCAGCTTGGCACCTCAACTTCGTTTTAGAAAAATTAACACTGCCTCCTTTCGAACCAGCCTTCTCAGCAGAACTGCAATACTTGTCATGAAAACAGCTCTGTTGCTGACTATCACCTCAGCACGCAGGGTCTCAGAACTACAGGCACTTATGGCAGTGGAACCTTTCATCATTTTCCATCAGGACAGAGTCTCTTTATGAACTAACCCTACCTTTATGCCAAAGGTAGTATCCAGTGTGGCTTTGAATCAGACCATTCATTTACCCACCTTTTATCCAAACCCCCAAAATAAAGGAGAAATACTCCTTCACTCTTTGGACATTCACAGACAGCTATGTTACTATTTGGATAAGACAAAGACCTTCAGAAAAACGGACCAACTCTTTGTATCCTATGCTGCAGGTTCACAAGGAAAGGCTATTTCAAAACAGACCATCTCCAAATGGATAGCACATTGTATCCGCTTTTGCTACTCGCACAATGGGAAAGCAGTGCCTGTTAATATTAGGTCCCATTCTACCAGGGCTACAGCAACCTCAGTAGCCTTTCTCAGGGGGGTTCCAACCAAGGACATTCTGGAGGCAGCTACTTGGAGTTCAGTGCACACCTTTACCAAGCACTACCACCTTCCATTATACTCAAAAACCAGAGCTGGTTTTGCCACTGCAGTTCTGCAGGGCATCCTAGCTTCACCTAACCCAGTTTAGTACCAGCCACCCATCCATAGCTTTGGGATTCTACCCAAGTGTGATGACTGCAGCAGTATAACACGATGAACGTAGTACAGTTTTGTACCTACCATAAATGTAGATGTTCGAGTGTATATAATGCTGCAGTCCAGGTTACCCTCCCACCATCCCCTCTACATATCAGGGTGTTAGTTATAACTCCATGTACATCAGTCTGTTGGATGCATGTCTATATTGTGTATTTGCGAACAGCTAGTACTATTGTTTATCTACTAAGGTATTTTTGCGTAGTTATTTGTATTGCCTTCCTAGTTGGGGGCACCAGACATCTGGGGCAAGAAAAACTGAAGAAAATGGTGTCGGCTGCCTCTTTTATCCCCCTGTCGCACTGATGTCAGGGAAGAAGCAACGACAACCGATGCCGGACCAAGACTTTGGGATTCGGCCGACTGCGGGACCGCCTGACAGTATATACACTCGAACATCTACATTTACGGTAGGTACAAAACTGTACTTTTTGGATGGATTATGCTTGGTGTCAGACTCATTCACATTTCTTCTAGTTAGGTTTTGTCCACTTGGACACATAATCTCACACATATGGCAAAATGGTGCACTGTATGTACTACAGGTCTAGATCAGGGACTTTTAAACCTCTCACCTCTCTCAAAAGTATGTGTTCATGCAAATATGCTCCATGTTTACCATTGTCTCAAACAAAATCTCTTATGTTTACTTGCTTTTAAAATCTGTAGGAATATCAGCCAGAAAACTGCAAATCTGTATAATAGCAGAGACAGTGCAAAAATACACTGCTTGTATTTTTTGAGCAATGTCTAAACTGAGCATTTTGCATTTGATTGTCATCAGTGAATCTTTTTTTAAATTGCATTGTTTTTAGTGATGGATGGCTTTGGTGTATTCTCCAAATAATTAATACATTCTTCCTGTCTTAAATATGTGTATGTCTCCCTCATCATGAAAGAGGGGAAGAAATGTATCCCTACTACTGTTTATTTTGTCTTGTCCTGACATTTTATCAGATACAGCCAACATAAAAAAACATTGTTTCTGCAGCCTTTTCAGGTACAGATATAGAAGTCGAAACGTTATCAACAAATAATGAAATTGTTAGCTCAAGTTGATCTCTCATATATTCCATTAAACACTATCTCCTTACAATTGCAGCTGAATGCTCTAAATGCAGTGCAAACAAGGCAGATGAGACAAGTCAAGGATGCCTTCATAGTTGATAGTGTGTAAGGCAAAGACTATCCTGTATGAATCTTGGCCATAGCTGTAGATGCTTTTGAACTTATGCAAATCCCATAGAAAATGCCAAATTCCTTCATCACCAGAGTAAAATAATACTTCTCCCTATTAAAGGACTTCTGTACATCACATTTAGTATGCCATTGCAACCAGAGATACATTCTAATCTCTTTCAACCCTGTTTAGTTTGTGCCTACTGTCAGATGTAATCGGGTGGCATCACTGGATCGCTACTGTCCTTTAATCCATTCTTAGTTTTCAAGTCTGCTATAATTGAGCTTTTTGTTGCGGTAGTCTCATTACTAATGAATGTTAATCATTCTCATTGCTTTAGGATCATATGAATTGCAACTAGACAGCTTCCAAAAGCTTTCATGCCCTTTAACAGTGTTACTCTGGGTGCTTATAAGCTGTGCCATGTTTGGAGCTTGCTGTATAAACAGCCAAAGTGACTAAGAATCTTCAGTACTTTCTTGCTGCCTCATGCAGATGCATCACTGAGGTTTCTCCGGAAAAATAAGTCAACCAAAAGCTTCCTGTCAGATGGGCATTATCCCTTTGGGGATGTCTTCCTCACTTGTAGTTTAGGAATTTTGTTTTAAATGTATTTCTCTATTTTCTGTCAATTGTTGTATGTCACTTTAAGAATACCAACTTTTCAGTAATGTGGGTAGATATTCGTCAAATATCAGAATTGGAGCACTAGGAACTGCTTTCTATGTATAATCCATCTACCTAGGTTTTTGGGTTTATTTAATGAAATGAAGCTAATTTTTTTTGTTGGAAAGCATATTTTGAATGCTGGAACTAAGTAGAATGTGTGTTTGTGCACATTTCTTGACAACTTATTTCATTTGTACTGGTCAGCTCACTTCTGGAAAAGTATCTCTTTTTCTGGCAGGGAGTTGTATGCTGCTTGTGTAACTTGTGTTGGGACTTTTTTGAAGAGGTGTGTACTGTACTGTTTTTGTGCACCAAGTGACAACTTACCTTCTGACTGACTCCGTCTACCATAGCTTACTGTCAATCAGGCATGTCACTCTGCTACAGTACAAATACTTGCCCCGGATCCTAATGTTTTGCATTCCACTGTACCTAAAAAGAAAAACACAGTTAAAGCATGAGCTTTACCAGAAAGGCTCATCCAGACTCTGCTACACTTTGCTGTGAAGGAAAGGTTAGTTTGCTGTTATTTTTTGTATTTCTGTATTGCCTTTCTATATTTTGAATACTGTAGTTTGTTTTCTTTATCTTGTGTTTTGCTTGCATTCTGTTTTAAACAGCATATTAAAACTTCAAAAGAGACCACAGCTCTCTCTGTTCTGAGTCAGGCAGAAATAAGAACTGATTAATTAAGGACTCATTCATAAGACAGAAGAGGTCAGTTAAGGTTAATCACTTGTTAACAGAGGGGGTGGAGCTAGGAACTAAAATTTCTATTTAAGGAGTAAACTAAAACATTTCAGAGCTTTACAGAAAGGCTCATCCAGACTCTGCTACACTTTGCTGTGAAGGAAAGGTTAGTTTGCTGTTATTTTTGTATTTCTGTATTGCCTTTCTATATTTTGAATACTGTAGTTTGTTTTCTTTATCTTGTGTTTTGCTTGCATTCTGTTTTAAACAGCATATTAAAACTTCAAAAGAGACCACAGCTCTCTCTGTTCTGAGTCAGGCAGAAATAAGAACTGATTAATTAAGGACTCATTCATAAGACAGAAGAGGTCAGTTAAGGTTAATCACTTGTTAACAGAGGTGGAGCTAGGAACTAAAATTTCTATTTAAGGAGTAAACTAAAACATTTCAGAGCTTTACAGAAAGGCTCATCCAGACTCTGCTACACTTTGCTGTGAAGGAAAGGTTAGTTTGCTGTTATTTTTGTATTTCTGTATTGCCTTTCTATATTTTGAATACTGTAGTTTGTTTTCTTTATCTTGTGTTTTGCTTGCATTCTGTTTTAAACAGCATATTAAAACTTCAAAAGAGACCACAGCTCTCTCTGTTCTGAGTCAAGCAGAATTTTTCCCTCCCTCCTACCCATTTAAGTTGTCTTGTTAAATACCACTGTCTTTCTAGTTGCCCTCTTATGTTAATCTGACCATATATCTCATTTCTCTCTACTTTCACTGGCTTATGTGAGTAATCACAAAACCATCACTTTTGAAATCCCACCCCTTCAGTTATTTAAATTTATTGGCCATCCTACAGTATTTCATAGTACCAAAATACAAAAGTAACCACCCTTTCAGTCCATCTTGCTGTTTTAAAAATAGTAACTCTCCACTAAACCTTAACTTTTTAAACAGGTAAAACTCAAGTTACCTACTTTCATATCTAACTTCTCTAGTGCACACTGCAGAGTGCATTCTTTTCAATCTTACCTTTAAGCATCCCTGTTACTAGCACTTTCTCTAATACCTAAAAGATCATCTCTACTTGACTCCAAGTAGACTTTTCTCTATCTGTTAAACCTAGCACTTGCTCCTACAGTACTTATTACCTTGATACGGCACTCTTATAGATAGCACCACAAAAGGCAAAATCCCATTTCTCGGTCACCCACATCCCCGAATCTCTTTTAAAGTTTTTGTCTAGTCCTTCTAGCATGTCGAGGATCAGATGCTAGTGTCCTCTCCTGCTCAGCTGGTGAACCTGGGAATATTGAGGCAATGTTACAATTGCCTCATGTACACAGACAACCCTCTCCTCCTCCCACAAAACACAAATACATGCGAGAGATGCAACTATACGGCCAAACTGGAGGCTGAGCTCTCTCAACATAGGACTGGCAAGACCAGTCAGGAGGAGAAGGTTACCACACACACTATAGACCCAGTCTCACATAGTACCATCACAACCTCAAATCATACACATAAACACACAAAGACATACTCGGCTCTGATCAAAATCTACCAAAACAGCAGAGGCCACCAAAGCAGACACCCAAACAACCACCACCTCAGAACACAACACCTGCAACACATAGACCTCACAGTCAGAGTGTCAAACAGTCACAGCCCTTAAGGCCAAACACAATGCCAGACACACTAGTCATTGGTGACTCCATAGTCAGACACACTGACGTCCCGCTCACCAGACTGAGTAAGGAGAAGGTCACAGTAAGCTGCCTGTCGCGTGCTAGAATCCGCCACATAACGCAAGCACTCAGGTCTCTCAACAGCAGGTACAAACGACTCAGTCATTGTCCACGCTGGTGTAAACGACCTGAGGCGTACCTCCTTGGACTACATGAAAAGAGACATTGAGGAGCTCTCTGATTATGTAGCCCAGGCAGGTATGACCCTGACCTTGAGCAGTATCCTACCTTCACCAAGAATGATGCCACAATACAGAGATAAGATGATCAGCTTTAACAATTGGCTTAAACTCTGGTGTCATTCAAAGGGGATCCAATGTCTGTCTGCCTGGGATGACATGCTGGACAAGCCACGCTGCTAAAGGAACGGCTTGCACCTGTCACCCTGGGATTCGGATATTGGCATAGGCTCTTGCCACCCCATTAGTGCCTATTTTAGGCAAGACTCAATTTGTAGACCTACCACCCTAGAACACAAAAAGGAAAAAACTAAGGGTGATGCTGCTCAATGCCAGAAGTCTAAATCTCAAAATGCGTGTTCGACGATCGAGGCCCTTCTCAGTATGGAGAACATCGATGTCTGTGCAGTGACAGAAACCTGGTTCAAGGCTCCTGAGAGCACCCCAGCACTATCAGGTTTTACCTCTTATCATGCGTCCGCCCCAAAATCCGGACAATACCAAGAAAGGAGGGGGTATCCATATTCATCAAAGACACCCACACCTCAAGACTGGTGGCAACGATGCATCGGAGACCATCCAGGTGCAATTAACCATAGGCAAGACTGCTCTGCAAATTGTAGCATGTTACAGGCCACCCTCACAAACTCAGGAACCTCGCATGGCCTTCCTGAAAACACTAGAGGATAAATGTATCACCAAACACCATCATACTAGGTGACTTCAATTACCCTAATATAGACTGGGAACACTACTCAAGCCCAAACACCCTAGCCCAAAAGTTCCTGGAATTCATAAACTCAAATGCCATGGAACAACTAGTCACCATCCCCACAAGAGGAGAAAACATACTTGATCTCATCATCACGAACATGGGAGCACAATGTTCAACACGTATACCCCTCACTGGTGAGATCAGATCACAAACTAATCTCGCTGGAGGTCCTCATCCCACCCCACCTGAAATAAAAAGACCACAGTAAAGAACTTCTCAAAGCCGACTTCACACTTCTAAAGACTAGTGTGGTCTCCTTTAAGGCCCCGGAAAACAGTACTCAAGCGCTGAATCACTTACAAATGCCTTCTACCAGCACCTGCAGGACTGCATGGATAAGGCAATCCCAAGCAAAACAAAGACTCTTTGTACCAAAGGCAAGCGTCCAGTCTGGTGGACCCCAGCCATAAACAAACTCTACAACAAAAGGAGGAAGCTACTACAAGATAGAGCAAAATCCTTAAAAGGTAAGACACCCTTGATCACTATAAGTAAAAACTAAGAGCTCTCATAAAATCATCCAAAGCAAATTTTGAGAGAAAAATAGCTAAAGACTCAAAAGACAATCATAAGGCCTTCTTTAGCTATGTTAGAAACCTGGGAGGAACCTCCCAGATATGCTCAGAACTAGTTCAAAATGATGTGAAGATTACTGATCCTACAGACATTGCCAACATACTGGCTGACAGGTTCAGTGCAAACTTCTCCCCACCCCAAAGGAGAGATATCTATACCAAGCGATTGCAGCCCCCAAACATCTCCAACGCCCAAGTGAGAACTGCTCTCTCCAAAGCAAAAACACAGCATCCATGGGACCTGATGGTGTCCCCGGCTGTGTGCTCCACGAACTCAATGAGGAATTAAACCCACAGCTAGGACAGCTGTTTAATCATAGTCTTACCTCTGGATGCATACCCAGGAGTGGCGCACTGCAACTGTGGTCCCACTTCACAAAGGCGGTGCCTCCACCGACCCTGGAAATTACCGCCCATTAGCTTGACAAGCCTTATCTGCAAAGCCATGGAGAGGATCATAATGGACCTCATAAATAAAGACATAGGAATTTGCAGACTTTGGATCCATCCCAGTTTGGCTTTGTCAAAGGCAGATCATGCCTTCTAAACTTGGTTGACTTTTGAAACAGTCACCAAAGCCATTGATGAGGAAAGGCAGTCCATACAGCCTACCTCGATCTGGCGAAGGCCTTGATACAATACCCCACTCGGGTATCATTGAAAACTCATCAGCTTAAATGTTAACCCATACATCACAAGATGGGTTGCAAACTGGCTGAGTGACAGAACCCACAGGGTCAGAGTTGCTGGCGCCATGTCAGACTCAAAGCCTGTCACAAGTGGTGTACCACAGGGCTCAGTCCTGGGCCCACTCTTGTTTGGCATCTACTTTTCCAAGTACAAGCAAACACAGGAGGGTTATGGCTGACAAAGTTTGCAGATGACTGCAAACTGGGCCATAGTAGAAAACACATCTGACACAGATATCCTTCAGAAGGGTCTCACAGAAACGGATAACTGGTGCCAGAGCCATGGCCTAAAGTTAAATGCCAGTCTTGCATAGTGATACCCTTCGGGAAAAACAAGGTTACCCCTAGCTACCAAATAGGTGGCAATCCACTGAGCATAGAAGAAGTTATCAGGGACCTGGGGACCCAGGTTGATAGTAGTCTGTCATTCGACACCCATGTAGCTAAAGTAGTTAGGAAGACCTTCTACATTGCCCACCTTATCATGAAGGGATTCTCATCTAGATCAAGGGAGGTCATAGTCTCCTATACTCATCACTCATCAGACCAATGATTGAGTACAATGCCCCATTCGAATGTATCTGACCCGACACTTGCAGCAGCTGGAGAGGCCACAAAAGTTCCTCACCAAAAGGATAAAGGGTCTCAAACATCTGTCCTATGCTGCCCGACTGAAAGAACTCCAGCTCTATTCAGTAAACGCTTTGCTCAGAGGTGACCTTTGCCTAACATACAAGGCCATGTCAAACCCAGATTTGATGAATATGCTTCACCTCAAAAATCTAGATCCGTCAGAGCCACAAGGGCGGAGACTTAAACCTCGACACGGCTATTAATAGGACGCTGGAGGGATAGATTCATCACCCAAAGACTCCTATGCTGTGGAATAAAATCGGTATATGTGAGGCAGAGCACCTCGCTGGCCTTGTTCAAGAGAAATCTTGACCAATGGATGGGAGATCGCAGATATACCCCAGGGATTACCTCAGTGTCACTGCTCAACAGAGGCACAGCAAAATAATGGGTATAGTTCCCCATACTAAAGGGGTGGCGTAAGCCACAAAACTATGGGCTAGGCTTGTAAATAGCCTAGTATGAACCTATGAACCTATGAACCTTTTGCCTTCAGAGTGAGCTCAGTCAATGGTAGTTGATTCTGCAGTGGTCTTTGCCGTTTCCTTAAACCACTTACTGTTTTCCTCAAATCTTTGTGGTGTAATGTTGCCGGTCAATATGAATCGGGGTCAGACATGTCCTCTTTAGCTGTTCCACTGTCCAATGTGGGCATAAGAGAAGCCATCCTTTTTAGGTGTGGGAGACGAGCCATGAGGGCCTTCTCAGGGTCACTGGGGAAAGAGACCTCTTGCTTTGGATGATATGCCTTCCTCATCTTGGTGGTCCTCCAGGGATGATGTTAGAAAAAAGAAACGGACAGATGGTTTATTTGTGTGTTCTTAGTTCAGCCAGGAGTTTGTTACAGTCTGCCAATACTGGGTGCTAAGTGCCTCTGACTATTCCTTGTTCTTCCACTCCAAAAGATGAGGATGTTCTTTCAGATGATTTTGATGTGGACAGAGACAGGGAACTGATGTCCTTTTCATTTGTTTCTCAATGATTGGGTATCTGATCTGACCTCAGATCTGACTTGGCTGCATACACTAGACTTCTGGATCCAACTCACGAGCTTCTCCCTCCACCCATAATGCCTGAGTCAACCAGCAATACCTCATATCTAGTTTTCCTCCATAACACATGTATGCGGATCCTTCGAGAGTTTTTTTGAATTTTTTTGTGAGTAGTAAATTATTGTAAAACTTTACATCTGTCCCACTTTGGATTGCGGTGGCACAGTGGTAGCATTGTCGCCTCACAGCAAGAGGTTCTCCCATTCGATTCTCTGCTGGAGCACCTTCTGTGTGGAGTCTGCATGTCCTCCCCGTGGTTGAGTAACGTTCGAAAGACATGCATGAATGGGCATGCCTTCGTTGAAGGTTGGGCATCAGGCTAACACCTAGGCACCATAGAAATTGACTGCCAATCATTAGTGGACCGGAGTTCCGCTGTGGGGACCCGTAACCGGGAACAGCTGAAAGAAAAACAACATCTGTCCCACTTTAATTGACCACCTCCCTCTCCTAATTGTTAAATATTCATTTTTTTCTTTCCAATAACCTTTTTCTTCATTTTTTTTACCCTTTTCTGCCATACTATAGCTGGTACTTGTCATTTCTTCTCCCAATTTTTTCCTACCATTTAGAGCTTATTCTTCTGTACCATTGCTGGTAGTCTTCTTAATTAAAAAAAATATATATATTTGCTTATTCTTCTGGCATTTTTCTTTTTCTGGGCCATTACTATTTTTCTTCAGAAATGCGTAAAAAAACCAACAGATTTCAAAAAGTGCTTTTCTTTTGGTCATAAGATTCCCAACTCTGATGTCCACAGGGAGTGTGCGTCTCATCCTGGAATGTCACAGCTTGATACTGACTGCTCCATTTGTGCTGCCTTTAGTTCTAGGGCACTTGGTGATAGACGCAGTAAGTTGGTACTTAAGGATATGTTGCCGCCTTCTTCTTCAGGGGCTCAAACCCCAGTAAACTTGCAAAGTCCTTTCTGGAGGTGAAGGAGTCTCCTAAAAGATCACCACCCATTCTCGGAAGGCTGCTAGATCTACCTCATCATTTTCTAAGCCTGCACAAAAAATTTAAAAAAAACGTTAGATCTGACTTCTCTGGATCATAAGAGGAAGCACTTCGATCTCACACCCTGTGATCAGAATTTTCTCCTTACTTAGTCCCCTCAAACTCGCTCACCCAGGTTCACCATTGGACCGTTTTCTCCTTGGCTCCATTTCCCTTTTTCTCCAGGAGATGCTGAGGAGAGAGTCTAGGTCCCCATCAACCACCGCTCCCATTAGGTCTTCTAGAGGTTGATGTGGATAGGATGATGAGAAAATTCCTCAAAGCTTAGATGTAGATGGGAGGTTATTCCGGTCCAGTCTCCCATTGGATCTGTGAGCCTCCCATCCATTTCTCAAGTAGTGATCTCTCCTTCTTCTGTCTGTCCCACGGTTTTGGAGCCCTCGGATCTGAGAGTCCCAAGAGTGCCTGTATCGGATCTGAAGAGGACTAGGTCTTCGACTTCAATGACTTCCCTGCCTAGTTCCATTCTGATTCCTTTGAATCGGGAAGAGTCTTGGAGTCAAAGTGTCAGCACCAGATCTGGAGTACTGGGTTGCACTGCAGTGTTAGCAGAGCCATCCTTGCCCTTTGGAGCTTTGGCATTGGATAGCTCTGATCCGACACCCTCCTCAAGACACAGATCCAGGCAGAGTTGGAGTTTGGTACTTAGGAGGCTTTGGCTCCTGTGCGGTCAGTCATGGCTTCTCTCAGACCATCTGCCTTTCAGTTACTGGAGAGGGTTTTCTCTTGACTGAGAGATTTGACTAATCTCTCATCCTTGGATCCTACAACCCTTCATCCTTTGGGTCTGAGCTCTGAAACTCTCAAGCCTACTGCACAGGGATGACGGTCCCCACTGAGGAACTTCTCCTCTCTTTGGTTACCTCTCCAGACCATCCCACTTTAGAGGTTCCCTGAAAGAGAATGTGCAAAAAGAGACACCATAGATACTGCTGTGGAATCTATCACTGAAGATACCGACTTCGATGAAGCGGAGGGGTCTCCCAGAACTCCACTGGATGATGTCTCCTTTGGAAACATCCTAGAGATCCTTAAACAAAAAGGTGGGTGGTGTTCAGATACTCCCTCCCCAGAGGAGTTAGTTTTTCTGGAAGCTTTGTGACTGGCCCATCTACATCTTGGGTGACTCCCCCAGCAGATGAGCTTATATATACTGCTCACAACACCAGTGTGCCACCCAGCAACAGCCCCTAAGGCAAGACAACATACCTATCACTTTAGTCATAGGTGACTCCATAGTCAGGCACACTGATGTCCCACTCACCAGGCTGAACAAGGAGAAAATTACAGTCAGCTGCCTGTCTGGTGCCAGGATTGGCCACATAACGCATGCACTCTAGTCACTCCACAACAAGTACAAGTATGACTCTGTCATTGTCCATGTTGGAGTGAATGACTTGACATATCTCCCTGGACTACATGAAAAGAGACATGGAAGAGCTCTCGGATCATGTGGCCCAGGCAGGTATGACCCTAGCCCTGAGTAGCATCCTGCCTTTGCCCAGAATTATACCACAATATAAGGGCAAAATGATTGACTTAAACAATTGGCTAAGCTTCTGGTGTCATTCTAAGGGGATCCCAGTATCTGTCTGCCTGGGACGACATGATCAACAGATCACGATGCTTTGCCAGAGATGGTCTGCACCTGTCGCCCCTGGGATTCAGGTTACTGGCTAAGGCTCCTGCCACCCCTATAGTGCCTTTCTTAGGCAAATTTCAAAGGACAAAACCACCACCGTAACAGGTACAAGCATGCAAATTCTGAAGGTAATGCTACTCGGTGCTAGAAGTCTAAACCTCAAAATGCACTCGCTCGAGGCACTCATAAAAATGGAGAACATCGATATCTGTGCAGTAACTGAGACCTGGTTCAAGGATCCAGAGAGCACCCTTGCAATACAAGGCTGCAACTCTTACCACTTTTCGGCCACCAAACCAGGACCGAAACGCTAAAGGTGGAGGAGTGGCCATATTCACACCACCAGGCTAGTTGCCCAACACAATGCATGTGAAATTCTCCAGGTGCAACTAGCACTAGGTAAGACTGCAATCCAAATTGTAGCTTGCTATAGATCCCCCACCATGCCCCAAGATTCTCACTACACCTTTCTAAACATACTGGAAAATATTAAGATACCGCCAAACACCCTAATACTGGGTGATTTCAACTACCCTACAATTAACTGGGAAAACTACTCGTGTACCAACACCTTTGCCCAATGGTTATTGGAATTCATAAATTCCAACGCCCTGAATCAACTAATCCATAGTCCCACCAGGGACTCCATTATCCTAGACCTGGTCATTACCAACATGGGAAATCGATGCTCCACACCTATGGTCACCCCCTCATTGGTCAGGTCTGACCATAAGCTAATCACCCTTAACATCCACATCCCATCCCCCCCCCCAGTAAGGAAACCTCCATAAAAAACTTCTCCAAAGCCAACTTCATGCTACTCAAGTCAGAAGTGACAAACTTCATGACACTTATGCAGACTGAAACTGAAGGTTCGACTGCTGAAGCCTACACTAAGGCACTGTACGAGCACATCCACTCATGCATGAATCGTGCCATCCCAAATAGAACCAGGATGATCTCCTCCAAAAAAAGGAAGCCAATCTGAGGGTCCCCTGCCATAAACAAACTTTGCAACAAAAGGAAGAAAATGTTACAGAAAAGAGGAAACTCCCAGGATGCAAAAAAACTCCCTTACCAGCCTCCGTAAGAAGCTGAGATCCCTCATAAAATCCTCCAAAGCTAGTTACGCAAATAAAA
Source organism: Protopterus annectens (assembly GCF_019279795.1). NCBI lineage: Eukaryota > Metazoa > Chordata > Ceratodontiformes > Protopteridae > Protopterus > Protopterus annectens. The sequence continues at coordinate 509,447,856 of NC_056731.1, forward strand.
TTAGCAAAGATTCCAAAGACTACCACAAGGCATTCTATAACTATGTCAAGAATCTAAATGGCAATGCTCAGATCTGCTCTGAGCTACAACAGAATGGCATTAAATATACTTATCCCAAGGATATTGCCAGTATCCTGGCAGATCAGTTCAGTGCCAACTTCGCCGCCCTCTCACGCCCTAAACGGCCCATCTCAATACTGGAAGATTTCCAAATTTCAGTAATAATGGCCACACAGGTAAAAAACACACTCTCCAAAGCTAAAAATACAGCATCCGTGGGACCAGTGGACATCCTGGGCTGTGTACTACATGAACTACAGAATGAACTGGCACCTTCCCGAAGTGTCATGTTTTAATCATAGGCTCAACTCAGGCTTCGTGCCCATCTGAGTGGCGCACAGCTACAGTTATCCCACTCCACAAGGGGGGGATCTACCTTGGATCTTGGGAACTACCGCCCCATCAGTCTGACGAGCTTGATCTGCAAAGCAATGGAACGTATTATCATGGAACTTAAAAACAAAGACATTGACAACCTTCAAACACTGGACCCCACCCAGTTTGGGTTCGTGAAGAGCCGATCTTGTCTCCTGAACCTGGTTGACTTCTTCGAATCAGTCTCCAGAGACATGGACGAGGGTAAGGCGGTCCACGCAGCATATCTGGACCTTGCCAAGGCCTTTGACACCATCCCCCACTCTGGAATCATAGATAGACTTACTAAGCTGGTCATTAATCCCTACGTCACACGATGGGTTGCCAACTGGCTTACGGACAGAACCCACACTGTAAAAGTAGCAGACTCTAAATCCAGCTCCAGACAAGTAGAGTACCTCAGGGTTCAGTCCTGGGACCGCTGTTGTTTGGCATCTACTTCTCTGAAGTACAGGCCAACACTAAGGGACTCTGGCTAACAAAATCTGCAGTTGACTGCAAACTGGGAGCCATTATTGAATCCCCAAATGATGTGGATACTCTACAAAAGGGCCTTGCAGAAACAGATGCTTGGTGCCCGAGCCATGGTCTCAAGCTCAGTGCCAAGAAATGTATAGTTATCCCCCTTGGGAAAAAACATGTACCCGTGAATTACCAGATAGGTGGCAGTACACTAAACACCAAAAGTGTGATAAGAGACTTAAGGACACAGGTGGACAGTGGTCTCACCTTCGATAACCACATCGCAACAACAGTCAGGAATTTCTTCTATGTGGCACACCTCATCACTAAGGGCTTTTCATCCCGAAAAAAGGAGGTCATTGTCCCACTGTACTCATCCCTCATTAGACCCATTATAGAATACAACGCCCCATTTGGTATGTACCTCTCAAGACATCTGCAACAACTGGAAAGGCCACAGAAATACCTCACTAAAAGAATCCCAGGCCTAAAGCAGATGCTCTATGCTGACCGCCTTAAAAAACTTCAGCTATACTCTGTCACATATCATCTACTCAGAGGCGATCTCTACTTAACATACAAGGCCATGTCAAACCCAGAGCTGTTGGACATGCTACACATGAAGAAATCCCAATCCCTCAGAGCCACACGCTCTAGAGATCTAAACCTTGTCATCACAAGTATTGTATAATTTTTATTGTTTATTTTATTTATGTCTTCCTGTGTAAGGTGTGTTTCCTGTAAAAATACTAGTTGTGCTTCACATAGCTTTAAATATCTATAAAGACTTCCCCTTTTGCAGCTATTATTTAAACCATTTACATTAAGAGATATACATTTTGCAATTGGATTTATATTAGCTTTGCTTTTATCCATATTCATATACTCGTAACAATGTGTAGATGTGTGTACATGAAGAGAATGACTTGTTCTTTCTTCTTCCAACAGTATTACAATAGATTATAGACACCCAATAAAAGTAAATTACAAGATCATAACAGAGAATATAAGATAAACAACCACCAAACCCCTCCATGAAAAAACATCTCATCCTTGAATGATCTAATCATTCAAGCGATCTCTCTAAGTCTGCATTTTAGCATCCTCCCCCGGCCCCGCCATATGGTAGTTTTATAATGAAAAGTATCTTATATATCTTTTAAATATACATGTATCTGTCTTTACGGATTACTTAAATACAATCTTTATCTATTTTTAATATTTTATAAAACACTAAGGCAACACAACTATACATAGATTTAATACTTAACTATTTGGTTTTGTTTAAATTGTAAAGGAAAATTTTTTATTTTAATATATCTTTTGTGTAGCAATAACGGTTATGCATCTTAAAAATAATATGCTTGCTGTCTATCTCCCTTATAGTGTGAGTGGCATTCATAGGTATCAAATTTATTGTAATGGTCTACCTATATATATATATATATATATATATATATATATATATATATATATATATACATATATATATATATATATATATATATATATATATATATATATATATATATATATATATATATATATATATATATATATATATATATATATATATATATGCATATATATATACACACATATATATATATATATATATATATATATATATATATATATATATATATATTTATATATATATATATATATATACACACACACATATGCATACACACATATATGCATACATACATAAAAAAAAAAAAAAAATGTTAAGCATTGTATGCATCAGTTAACTATGCCACAAGTTGCTTAAATCAGAAAGTATCCGTAACAATGAATATAATGTTACATTTGTATTGTCATTTATCAGTAATCTTATAGTTTTCTTTTAATTCAAAAAGTCATATTTTAGTGGTATGAATGCTACTAATTTGTTTTTGGCATTGGTATTATATAGTTTAAGACTATATTTCTTAGCAATTCCTATATATTTATTAGTGCCACTGGCATATTTCATCGCTAGTGTACCACATATGTCATATGTCAAATAGCAACTCATACTCCTTATGATATTACAGGATTTATCTGCAGCGTTATAACTGTAAGGTTGGAAAATATGAGAAGCAAAGTAGGCTTTAAATATGCTATAACACAATTGTTTGGTACTTATTACTGTCAACTCTTCTACATACACAGGAAAAGATAACCTTATATGACCATCAACCATTTTCCTTCATTTTTCTCTTCATCCTTCTATTCTCCATTTTTAATAAATATTTGTTTCTATTGTGGCTTATTTGAATTTAGTAAGGGTACTCCATATCATATTATAGATAATATACAACGTTCAAACAGAGAACATGCCCAATATAGAGACATATTCTCAACTCAAGTGGTCCACACCATATATTTATAACACTGCAGTCAGAAATATACTAATGAATATGCAATAACTAGCAGCTTTGCAGCATGTGTGTGTCTCTAACAAGTACATACCTATAGGATATTAAAAAGAATAGATAGCACGCTCTTGTTTCATAATTAACAAATGCACACAGCCTGGTATTTACTTTCATAGACAGAAATTAGACATGTTACTTACATGCATATCAGGTACCAACAGCAATATGTTAGTAAATGCCTATGCTATTCAAATCATATTTTAATGCTGATTGATATGAGATGTAGCTGACAATGGCTTTAGCATTTGTGATGTTATATAATATATATTCAGTATTACAAGTAAAAGTATGTTGCATGTCTATTTGCAATCTAAGGTTCAAGGCTGATCAATTTAGACATACAAGACAATCTCTTTAGCCTTGGTTATATAATGGGAGTTACTGTGTCTCTACACAACCATTCATTTTCAGTGAGGATGTTCAATATTAATATAACTTGCCTTTAATAAAAGCATACTTATAATTCAGCAGTTCTTTCCTATATATATATATATATATATATATATATATATATATATATGTAACAAAATCATAAGCAAGTCTGAGATTTTTTCTTGCTCATTACTGCTTAATGATTGTGCTACTTGAACAATTTAATATTTACAGAGTATCTTGATAATTAAACAGCAACTCCTTTTTACCCTTAAAATGCCTAATAACACAAAGCTACATTCATGAACCTTAATTGACTTACTATCCTTAAGGTCGAGTACACTAGCTGCAGTGCGTTTACAAATATGTTATATAGTTCCAGTCAAGGACTTAAATGTATTAATTTTTTATAAAATTAATTTAAATTATAGTAATTTACGTGGGTGATCTTATCAGAAAAGATTATAGTAAAGTCTGTATGCGTTAACTATTCATACAGTTTCTTCCAAGTGATATACTTCTTTTTAAGCTTTGTGTGCTGTTTGTGTACAATTCAAAATGAATAACAAATATTACAATATAATAAAATGTCATGTATGTGTTGATACCTTCTAAATTCATTAGGTACTTCAGTATACTTTTAATATTTGTTAAAACTGTAAAAGCACTTTGCCATCTCATAAATAGTGTGCTGGTTACTTTAAGTAGCTTAGGAGCTGACACCACACCCATACTGTCTTGTTTTAGTGCTGACATCACTCATGACTGTTTACTTTCATTTTGTGCTGTTAGAAGGTTTAACACACTGTAATGGATTCTAACTAAGAACCTTCATTCAGGGGTGGTAAAATAAGAGTTCCCAGCTCGTGACCATGGCAGGAAGACAAAAACAAAGTAAGTGAAGTTTTTAGGGCTTTTTTTAAACTGAACACTAGCTCATTAAACTTCTATTAGTTTTCTTAACATTAAGGGCAGATATACAAGCCAAACAGTTGTTTGTTAGTCAAAAAGGCACTTTTAGCATCAAAGAATAGATGATTACTTTTCAAGGCACTTTTTGACAGTTATTACTATCAGTTTTATATATTATTATGTGTATTAAATACATCAGTTTAGATATTTAATGCAGCTTAGTGTAAATAATATAACATGGAATCATGCTCATTTAAACACACCACATTAATATGTCAGTGTAAATACATCATATTCTATACTAGCAGTAAAAGGCAGGTAATTTATAAATGAACTATCTAAACATCATTTAGAGTTAGAAAAATCATGACTGTAAGTATTTACACTGTAATAGAGAAAGATCTGTTACCTTGCTTTCTTTATGGTTGTTTCCTTTAGTTATAAAATGTCCTGCTTATTTTGTATTTATATTGTTTCAAAGACTGACACGTGTAAAGCATGAATGCTTTCAAATAACTTTTTTGCCTTACAGAGCAAATAGAAGACAATAATGTTTGTGTTTTTCATATGTCTTTTATCGTTTCTTCTTCTTCTTGTCAGCAGTGCTCCATTCATTTTTTTCTAAGTGATGTTTAACCCCAAATTGGGAGAAATCCATTTCTTCCACATTATCCAAGGTTTTATTAGCTGAAAGATAAGAAACTGTTGCTTGCAGAGTGTCAAAAGTTTTAGGACCTTCAGTAAAAATATTTTTATTCTTGCAGGGAACAGCAAGTGGACTTTAAGTTGTCTTTTTTTCAATTCCTTTATCAGGGGGAGACATTCTTTTCTTGCAGTTATAACTCCACCAGAATAATCATTATCAAATCTGATTATGTTGTCTTTGTATTTAACTGGAGAAGTTGACCATGCTGTTTTTAAAATAAGTTCCTTGTCCTGTGATGAAAAAAACTTTACTATTATTGATCTTGGGTGATTTTTTTATTTGATGGTTGATGAAGCAGCTCTTAAGGATCTGTGGGCTCTTTCAATTCGATAAGAAAGAGCTTCAGGCAATTTTAAAACTTCTGGTAACCAGGTAATAAGAAAAGTCACCATGTTATCTCCCTCTGTTTTCTCTGGTAGCCCATAGATGTGAAGGTTATTTCGTCTGGACCTTTTCTCTAGATCCTCTATTTTATTTTCTAATGAAGCATTTTGTTGTGATAAAAAATGTAGTTGAAGATCTTGTTCTGAGAGTCTGCCCTCAGTATCATTTAAGGATCTCTCTATGTCAGCTATTTGAGACTTCTGTTGCGTCGTTATTTCTTGTAGTTGCTGTATTTGTTTTGTAGATCTCTCCTCAAAAGTGTCCAGTTTGGTATTCATTTTGTCAAATTTCACTTTTGTCAAATTTCACTGACAAGTCTTGTATAGCATTTAATAAAGACTGTATCTCCTTTTTCATCGTCTGGTCCTGTGTGGTATGCTTAGAAAAGCTCATTTTCAGTAGATTCAGATACCTTCCTTCTTGTTTTTGACAGGAAAAATAATGTTTAAAGCCAAATTTTTTGCACTGTAGACTTCTAGTGATATTAGTAGAAGTAATTCAACAAAATAGGTTTGTCTACAATATCTAGTTTTTAAAAATTCCTGTCAGAAATATCTTTTGAGTGCAGAGCTGAGAAAAGATGCTGCCAACCAGTCTACATCCTAGCCGCACCCGTTATGCCTGATTTTTGAAGGATAACGACTTGATTTTTTTTACTGCTATACAGAAGAGTTATGTATTTCCTCAGCAATGTTGTGCATGCCCACAAACAAAAATCTGTGATATTTAAATTTTTTATACGCATACACACACTGACACTGCCGCTGAAAGTCGGGTCTATCATAACCTATTTTCATGGTAAGAATACTTCTCCTGTTAAGGCTCATTCTACGAGAGCTGTGACTTCAGGTGCTTTTTTCAAAGGTTTGGATACTAACACCATCTTGGAAGCTGCTACTTGGTCTTCTGTTCATACCTTCACTAAACATTATAAACTGGATGGCATCTCTAAATCTAGAGCTAGCTTTGTAAGAGCCATTTTTTAGAACGCTCCTCTGCTTCTTCTCCCTCCCTTTCTCCTTCATGTGCTTTGGTACTCTCCATCATGTTAAGAACATTGCAACATAGAAACAGAAGGATGTAGAATAGTTGTGTAAAATCTTATTGTAACCATAGACATCCTTCTCTTCTGTGTTGCAGCATTCTATCCCTCCCACCTTCCCCCTGGTGTTTTGTCTTTTTCCATGGATGTATGCTTACCTCCTTTGATTCCTTAGGTTGGTGTTCTTACTGGGGCATTCAGTTCTGAGGTTGGTACATACGAACATCACTTTTATGGCAAACGCCGGCTGCTGGCGTACGTGTGACATCTCACATACATTACAGTGGTTAAAGTCTTTTGCATACTGGCCAAACGTCAGCACTACTTTTAGCAGTGAATCCCTCATGTTAAGAATACTGCAACATAGAAGAGGAGGACATCTATGGTTATGGTAAGATTTTACACAGCTATTCTTTATATATGACCATTAATTATGATGTCTACCAATTGTAGCGCAACTTATGACCATAGAAAGTTGAATTGTTTTGTAAGTCCTTTGTTGGCATGTGTATGTTTATCTATTTTTTTAACCAGGTTAAATGTTGGAAATGGGAAATAACAAACACAGAAATGTAAAGGGAAAGCAACCCAGAGTACAGAACACAAGGTCTGCCAGTAAGAACTGAGGTAGATGGAGGTAACCTTTTAGCTCAACAGTGATAGCTGAATCCATACTTAAGTTTTGTTAGAAAGTGCCAAACTCACTGACAGAATTTGTAGACTGGATGATGGGAATGTTTCATTTCAAGGGAGTGGAACACATATTTGCTAGAAAGTAGAATACACCTGAATGGATTTCATTCCATGCTTTTGTCACCATGTTTTGCAGACCATTGCTTTACAAGTGAAGACACAGAAGATATAGTGAAGGTGTCAGAAAACACGCATTTCAAGAGAATATTAGAACAATGTTGAAGAGTGAACATTTGCAGGAGAATTGCACAGAGTTTCATAATGAAAATGGAATATTGTAAAACAACATACTGTCCTTAGGGGACAAGAACCCTGCAGCCAGTGCAGCAAGAACAAACTCATCACATCATTACTACATTCAGCCTTAGAAGCCATTACACTGAAAGTTATTGTTACTGTATTTCATAGCTACTCTGTTACGTGACTAAGGGCAATATCCTTTGCACCAGTTAATGATTTTTTTCTTTAGCCTTCCATAGAGCAAGAATGGTCATTTCTCTATGGTTACATATGGCCATTGACTTTGCTTTACATGAACCATCATGCAATGTATGACCACAGGAAGATGATTTTAATATATAAGCCCTTTTTAGCCATGTGTGTGGTGTACTTATCTTTTTTACCAGAATTTTTGTTGTGTCTTTCGGCTTTTCCCGGTTAGGGGTCACCACAGTGGAACTCCAGTCCGCTAATGATTGGCAGTTGATAAAGATTGAAAGTGGTAATATAGGACAGAGATGAAAAGGATGAGCAAGGAGAGATGCAAAAAGCACATGAGTGAGCAGGATTGAGTAAAGATAGGAGAATTCCTTTTAACTTCTTAGATCAGTAGTTTTTGGTGACCTGCCACAAATATTTGTAATTATTTAATGAAGGAAATTATCGGTGGTTTGTCAGACAGCTACATATTTTATGCCAAACAGTTGTGCTGTATCAATTATACATTCCTGAAATATCTGGAAGGTTGAAAGGTATGGATAAGAGTTTGACTTTTATTTTTACTTTGAAGGGAAGGTTGGGGATAGAAGCCAGGGAAGGTAAGGTGTTGGTAAAAGGGGAGGGGAGGTTGCGTGGAAAGATATGACCGAGTGTGGGGTAACACAGTGAGGGAAGGGAACAGTGGTGTAGGCATTATCAAACAAATGAAGGACTGACAACGGTGAACGGAGAAATGTACAAATTATACAGGTAGGCACAGACGTGGAAGGGAGGAGAGCACTGGATTTGGGAAAAGGACCAGATGTACGTAGATGCAGTCTCTGCTAGCTTAGATCCGATGGAAGATTATTCATCACCCTGTGAGCTGTCACTATAGGGTCCTGTCTTAAAAGTTAGAGAAAACTCTGGGCTAGGAGTGACTCAGTGAGTTACTGGAGCATGGTCTCTGTATGGCCAATGCAGGTGTTGGGTGCCTCTAGTATTGGTGGTGGTGCTATTTCTGCCATCTGAGGGGGGATGGCAGGCTGTGCCGGTGTGGCTGGTGCAGGTCACTGTGCTGCTGCTGCATGTAATAGTAATAGATATGGATAGAAAAAATGTACAAAAGAGAAAGAATAATGACCAAGAGGCGTGGGGAAGAGACATAGGTATATCATCAAACTATTTGTCTTTGAGTATTACATTTGTAGGGGGAGGCTAAGTCAAAACTATGCTTATGGCCAGTGATGCTATTTCAGTTTTGGTGAGGATGCACTGTACATGTACATAAGAAACATACTGATTACACAATGCTGTTACTGACATGTGAAGCTGTTGTATAAACATTATACAGAATTGTTTTTAATGGATACAACTGTTACTATGCAAACAAGCACATCTTTAATGACAGTAGTTATACTTACCCCAGTTCTCTTTGGCGCTGTAGCCTGCTCCTGTGCATATCCCTGTTACTTTCAGCCAATATAGTGGTGACAACACTGTTCTCACATGCATGACATGTAAGCAGCAAGGATGACAGGCTTGACCAAAGTATTCCAGGCATCAGCCTTCTATTGTGACTTAGCGTAGTCTTCCTGCAGGAGCTTCTACCTGTATTGCTTACGTAGGATGTCTAGAAATGTGTTGGACTCTTCCTAACACAACCTCTGTGTTTCAAAAGGAACACTACCCTCACCATCTCCACCTTTCACTTTCAAAAATCCTAGGAAAACATGGCACTGCATTGGCTCCCAAATTACTTCTATTTTCTTTGAGCCTTCTCACACAATGATGGGCATCTCATTTGCATGAAGGATGGCAAAATAATAAAAATGTGCTGTACTGTTATGGTTTCAGTAGCACTTTAAGGTGCCATATTTGGCAGTTCTCCATTCCTCTGTTTACTGCTGAGAATAAATGCTCAACAGTGACGCCATCCTCAGATGGTAGTTATAGGTAACATTTCTTCTCACCATAACATAATTGGCTTCCCATGCAAGTGCAGAGCTGCCCACATGTGCTCAGGCATGTGCACGGCATTGTGTAATAATCTTTATGAAATTTATCAGATTTGTGCATTGAGCAAATTGAGCGATTTGGAAATGGTAATGAAACTAGACATAATTAGCATAATTATTGGGCCAGAGGAGTGAAGCTACATGATATAACTGCAACTAGAAGCTCAAATCCTCATCTTGCTGAGGAAGAAAACCACTTTGAGATGGTTTTGAATGCTATGAGCTGAGATTTTCTAAAAAGATTTTTCACTGTGGGCACAGCTTATTAGCAAGGGTATGACATCCATGTCTTGGGAGGTGAGCATTCCACTACACTGCACTTATTAGGCCAATCATTGACTATAATACCCCATTCTGCATATACTTGTCCAAGCATCTGACTCGAGTGACCACAATGTTTTCTCACCAAGAAAATCAAGGGAGTAAATGACAAAAGCTACTGTGACTACTGAAAACCCTGTCCTGTTCTGTAGGCTACTGAAGAAAGCTCTCTGTCTTGCATACAGAGCTTCTACTAACCGCAATCCTTGTTGGAGAAACGGACAAATGTAGGTTTTTGTAAAACAGAATTGAAAACAGTCGCACACCTCATTGCTGGTTGTGCCATACTAATGGCAGAAGGACTGTATACTGAAAGGCATAATAATGTGGCAAGACTTTTGCACTGGGGATTGTGTAAACATTATGGTACTGAAGTAGCTGAAAAACACTGGAAACATGAGCCACACAGCATCATAGAAACTATAGTCTACTTCACATGGGATCACCCATTACCAATAGTTCAAAAGATAGATGCAAGAAAACCAGATATATTGGTCCGTGAAAAACAAAACAAAAGTAGCACTGATCATTGAAATTGCTACACTCAGTGACTACAGTGTCTTCTGTACAGCAAGACGCAAAGTCATAAAATATCAGGATTTGCAAGCAGAAATGAGGGCAATGTGGAAGAAAGATACCCAGACAGTTCCAATAGTAGTAGGAGCAACAGGTCTTACAAAAAATAATCTACAATCGTATTTAGATAACTTACCAATACATGTAACTCTATATGAATTGCAGAAGGAGTCATTACTGGACACGTTATGAGTGCTGAAAAGAGCACTTCTGGCTGACGTCATAGATTGAAACAATACTAATTTCATGAACTTTAATTGTACTTTGACTGAGGAACGGGGTCCATTTCCATCATAGTAATAGAAACCCAAAAGACTTGGAGAAATTAAACAGGGTACCATGGGATGTATCCAGACAGTGAAAGCTTGACAGCAGCAAACCGAACACATGCTCTAATATTTCTTTTTTGACATGGTGCATGGCTTTAACACCTGGTCAGTTTGATTGTGTGGATTTCCGATGGGTATCATGAGCCAGGATTGGAGGGGCATATCCAATGTCACCCACAAAATGGGAAGTCACCAGTTATAAACTGTTAATGAAGATAATAGGTGTGCCATGTATGTGAGCCATGAAAACTACTTGCGTGGCCAGCACATACATTGTAAGTTATACCCTGTGCACTACATACTATCTGGCAGTTGACAGTGATACCCTTTGTGGTTCATGTACCTCCTTCCCAGTTTACCAGGTGGGGCCTTTATTTCAGTGTGGTTACAGACTATGGCCCCTAGAACCTCAGGAAAATGAGCTATGTCATTGAATTCCGTTATGATATTTGATCTCTTTTGTGAGTTATGTGGAAACCAAATATGCTACCCCACATGCTGCAGCTTGGCATTGAGGAACTGATGAAGTATTCTTGCTAGAGATGCCTGTGATAATACCAGTGTGTCCCCAGGAGGTTGCTGAAAGATCTCTGTAGCTAATATGTGTAAAGCCCCACATACTTTAGCATCCAATGGGTTAGGTACTCCACAACTTCCATGGGCTGCAGACAAGGCTGGCACATGTCCACGATTTTATACATGATGTCCCTATTCACATGGTACTGGTCTACAATGTTGTATTATAGAGAGCAGGAAATGTTAAGCCCTCTTGGATGACCTGTTGCCTCCAGCGACAGAGTCGTGTGCTGCATTCTGCAGCAGCTGCTATGCTTGTCTCTTGCATATACACATTTACAATAGCTGTAGCAACTCGTATCATCGTACACTACTGCATTTTGCCTGAACTTGAGCATATGGTTGTGTACAAATCCACAGATGCCATGGACTTGCTGCACAGCATTTTAAGGTTCCTGAATCATTCTGCCATTTTTTTGGCTCATTATGAAATGTGGTGCTTCTTTATACAGCCATTAACATAGAATATGGACTACCTTGTTATTTTGGCTGGGCGTGTTATGTTGCTGGGTTTTCCAAATCACATTCAGTCTGCTTGTGGCAACTTATCCTGTAAAGTTGCTTAACATGATGTGGCAAAGTTTTCTGAATGTGGCCCAAAATGTGTTTAAACTAACAGCTTATGTAAGCACTCTAATATGTAGTACTTCCAGCACTTTTTGTATCTGTCTAAGCAGTAGTTGTACAGTTTTCTCCTGTACACATTAGCATGAGCTGTCCAGGAATGTAATCCACTTGTGCACACTTTAGAAGTAAAGCAGTGATAAACTGGCTAACTTTTTTCTCTCTACTTGAGTCCCAGTCTGAATTTCTTGTTTTCCTTTACTCTAAATTATGATCTGATGCTATCTGTGTCATTATTGATCACGGATGGGTGTAGGATCTGACATCGGATCCGAGCCGGCACTGCAAGAGACGGCTCCTGAGCTCAAGTTCCTCTCCTTCCCAAGATCCCCTGCTACCCACAACCCACAGATCTCATTTGCCGCGATTTAGCTGCTGTGGTGCAGCGGTGGCATTGTCGCCTCACAGCAAGAGGTCTCCCGTTCGATTCTTGGCTGGAGCGCCTTCTGTGTGGAGTCTGCATGTCCTTCCCGCGGTCAAGTGGCATTTGGAAGACATGCGTGAATGGGCGTGCCTTCATTGAAGAATGTCGGGCTGGCACCTCAGCACCGTAAAATTCTATTGCCAATCATTAGCGGAATGGAGTTCCACTGTGGCGACCCCTAACTGGGAAAAGCCAAAGAAGATAAATCATCACAAGCAGATGTGTTTCCTGAGCTCTTGCAACTTCAGTGCAGATAAATGATTTATTTTATTTCCTTTTTGGGTCTTTCACCTCTTTTCTTAAATTTCCTTTCTTCTATACTTTAAGGACTTCCCTCTCTTCCTGATAGCTATTAGAATAGTTTTGTAGATCCTACCTGGGTTCCCGCCTTCCTCCCAGTTTCTAAGTTTCACTCCTCTCCCTTCTCTGCCATCTCCTGCCCCCCTTTAGTGAGTGTGTGTGTGTCTGTGTGGGTGGTGGGCATTTGTGTGGGTCTGCTATGTCTGTGAAACCCACTAGATTCAAGTGTTGCTCCTCGTCTGGCAGTAGGCTTCCCCATGGCGACACTCACTAGGAGTGTGTCTGCTGCCTAGGAGAGCCCCATTTGGAGGTTGACTGTGAAATCTGCACTGGTTTCAACCCCAGGGGTCTCCTAGAGCATAGAAACTGCTCCTTAAAGTGCTTGCGGGGGGGGGGGGGGGTCTCCTGATTTTGGGTTCCCCTTCCAAGCCTCCTTCAGATCCCAAGAGGAATTCTTCTTCCTCTAGGGATTCGCCCGTGAAAAAGCTATTGGATCCTAGTTCCCTGGATCCGAGCCCAGTCTCTGTGGCTTTGAGTCCGGGCTCCTTAGCCTCTAAAGCCCCAGTTACTCCTGTTGGATCAGGGGGTCTTTGGATCCGACCCGACCTAGGTCCCCTCAGCTCTGACCCATGCCTCACATCCAACTTTGATTTCTTTTCAGTCTTTGGATCCAGCGAGATCTTTGGATCCGACAGTTTTGTCGGATCTGATTATTATCAAGGATTTCCCATCCAGTTCTAAAAGGTCTGATTTTAGATCAGCCAGCATGTCCCCTATTAGAGACTTCAGGCCATCAGCCAGGTCATTACTCCATATCTTCTCCTTCCACCAGAAGTCTGTTCCCCTTTGACATGAATTGGATGATGAGCTTTCTCAAAGCCCAAATCGAGCTGGGCTTGTTGCCATCCCCTAGCCAGTTGCCTAGGGGACCTTCGCCATCCACAGAACTCCTCTCTCCCCGTCCGACCCATCCGGGCTCAGTTGCCAGGGATCAGAGCATCCCTACAGAGAGGCCAGTGGTGTCAGGTATTGTTTCCTTTCCCACACTGTCTGAGTCCCTGGCTGGTTCAGCTCCATTGCCGTCAGAGCTGTCGATGCCTTGACCCCGTGAGGTCCATGGGGTTCACCGGGGTGGGATGTATGGTCCAGAGTGTTTGGACCATTCCCTCCCCTTGGGGGGGCATCCACTTTGGACAGCTTGGAGCTGATATCATCTGGGGATGTCCGTGCTGCGTCAGGGTCCCCACTTCTGCCCCATTTGGCAGTGCCCAGTGAGGATGGGGAGGCTTCTTCCAGCCTGTCGGCTTTCCGGGCGATAGAGAGGACAGTCTCCAGATGGTTGGCTGCCACTACCTCATTTCTGGATCCCCCTCTGCCCTGTTCTACTTTGGGTGGCGACACCTCATTATCCATCTGGGGTCAGCCCTTCCTCAAGTGCCTTCACACCGGCATTATCCCCATCTTGGTCCCTTCCTCTTCCGAGTCCTCCTGTGAGCCCGCTGTGGAGGAGCCTCCCTGGAAGAGGACGTGCAAGAGTAGGCACTTGGACTCCCCTCGAGAGTCCCTCACAGAGGACACAAATTTCAAGTAAGGAGACTGGTCCCCTAGGCTTCCACCCAAAGAGGTGTCCTTTGAGGACATTCTTAAAATCCTTAAAGAACAAGGCGGTTGGTCTTCTCCCACGTGAAAGCCTTTGGGACAGGCCCATCTTCCTCCTGGGTGTCTCCCCCTGCAGATAAGCTTGTCCATCTCATTTCCAACAGGGTGTGAAAGGAGCTGGACACAGTCGAACCTTTCCCTAAGAAAGTGGACACATTTTGAGTCCCCCTAAAGATAAAAGCTTTTGGAGCAAAGGTGTCCCCATTGATGCCATTGAGGTTGCTGCAGCCACCAAAAAGGAGCTTGCTGAACAAAGCTCCATGGTCCATCCCCCGAACAGGAAGTCTCAGGTGATTGACCATTTTGGAAAGCTCTTGTATGCCTCTGCTACATTTGGGCTGAGGACTACAAAATACATGGCACATTTCACACAGCTGTAACAGGATTTGGTGTCAGAACTCTCCTCTTCCCTTTGAGTTGCTGCCTCAGGAGAGTCTTAAGTTAGTCTCTCCTAAGCTATCTACTCTTAGTCCCTTGCTAATGTCTCGATGAGTTTGATCTCTAATGCTGCGGAGGCCACCTCTCAAGCAGCGGGTACAGGCATTGCTATTAGGCGTCATGCCTGGCTTTGCCTTTGTGGGTTTGCGGAAAACTTTAAGGCGTCTTTTACCAATGCCCCCCTTGATGGATCTACACTGTTTGGTCCGTCATTTAAAGAAACCTTAAC
Organism: Protopterus annectens; assembly: GCF_019279795.1. NCBI lineage: Eukaryota > Metazoa > Chordata > Ceratodontiformes > Protopteridae > Protopterus > Protopterus annectens. Next base: position 509,463,196 of record NC_056731.1, read on the forward strand.
CTGTAGTGAGCAGGAGGGAAAAACTCTGTCCGCAGTCAGGATCAAGTTTTCTACTCCCCAGCGATCCTTCTCCAAGAACCAGCAGTGTAGTAAGAAGCTGTGGTTTTGCAGGTCTTGGTCTTCCTTCCAAGACTCTTCTCAGGAATCCTCTTCTACTAGCTGGGGATGGGTATTTGATAGATGCCGCCCTAGAGGCAGAAGTCGTCTGCAGAACCAGGATTCCTGGGAACCTTTCTCAGAGAAGCCCCCTCAGTGCTCCTGAAGCACTGCATGGCTGTCCTGCCCTAGAGATAGTCGGAGGCCATAGCCCCCTACACCCACTAGCTTGAGCAGCTATTACCTCAGATCAATGAGTGCTAAGCATCATATCCAGGAGTTGCTTCATATCCTAGGTTCAGCCTCCTCTGACTCGAGTCTCTCCCTGACGTCCCACCCCGCCAAAGGGTGTTGGCTTTCTTAGAGCTTTGAAAAAGAGCCATCCAGGAGGCCCAACAGGACAACGAGGGTCCGGAACTTACTCTCACTTCTTTTTACTGCCCAAGAAAACTGGAGACCTGCATCCCATTCTGGACCTCAGCTTTCTGAATTTGTCAGTCAAGAAGTTGAAGTTCCAGATGGTCACTGTTCAGTCCATTCTGCTGCTTCTGCACAAGGATGATTGGATGTGCTCACTGGATCTCAAGGATGCGTATTATCACGCAAAAATTGACAGATGCTGCAGGAGATACCTGCATTTCGGCTGAAGGCCAATCAGTTGCAGTTCAGAGCCCTGCTTTTCGGTCTCACCTCAGTCCTCTAGGTATTTGCCAGATGTATGGCAGTTGGTAGCAGCCCATCTCCAGCTGCAGGGGTTTCAGGTCTTCCCATACCTGAATGATTGGCTCCTCACAGCTCCCACAAGCCATCAACTCACTCGGGCCATGGATTATACACTCTGCCTCTTTCAGGACCTAGGCATCACAGTCAATCTGCCCAAATCTCATCTTGTCCCGTGCCAGAACCTGGAATTTGTCAGGGTTCTTCTGGACACAGTGTCAAAGACTGCAGCTCTTTCCCCGTGCAGAGCTGAAATGATTCAGAAACAGGTCCGCCTTTTCTGGATCTAAAGATTCCCTCAGCCTATGTGATCCTGCAAATCTGCGGGTCCATGGCAGCAGTGATTCGGTTAGTTCCTCTCACCAGATATCACATGTGAGTTCTTCAGTGGACCCTTGCGGTGCAGTGGTCAGCTTATCGGCATCCCTTGACCATGACCATCAGGATCTCTCAGATCTGCAGACATCACCTTGCTTGGTGGCTTCACACCCAAGACCTTTTTCTAGGCAGACCCTTTTGTCTTCCCCAACCCCAAGCCACTGTGACCACGGATGCCTCCCTGTTGGGGTGGGGAGAGTTCATTACTGGGGAAGGACTGTCCAAGCCACGTGGTCCCCTTTAGAGACCAAATTCCACATCAGTGTACTGGGGATGAGAGCAGTCCTCCTCACGTTGCAAGCCTTCCAGAACTATCTTCTTCTTGGAACTGTTGCATTTCAGACAGACAACATGCCTGTGTGGTCTGGTACATCAACAAACAGGGGGGAACACGATCATATCCTCTGTGTAGAGAGGCCATGAGGGTGTAGGGAATGGGTGATGTCTTCCAGGTACTTTCTTCTTGCAACGCATATTCCCGCCAATTCCAGCGTGCTGGCAGTCAAGCTCAGAAAATCTATCCTGAGCCCCCGTGAGTGGTCCCTTAGCCAGTCAGTAGTGAATCAGATTTTTGACCTTTGGGGTCTCCCTTGATGTGATCTGTTTGCCTCCTTGATTAATCACAAATGCAGCAAATACTTTGCCCTAATCCCCTGACTGGGAGAATCAATCAGGGATGTTCTAGTCCACGATTGGCTGCTGGGTTTTCTGCACACCTATCACCTTATGCCCCTGATTCCCAAACTCTTACAGAAAGCGTGTCGTCTGAAGTCTCATCTTATCCTCATTCCCTGCTTCTGGCCCCATCAGACGTGGTTCTCCCTCCTTTGTTCTCATCTGAGATATCCACCTTGGATATTAGATCTGGGTCCGGATCTCATTTCCCATCCTTGGGGGCTCCCTCTTCCCAACCTCCAGTCTCTTCGGCTGACTGATTGGTACCTCCAGTTCCAGTGATTATAAGCCAGCACAAGCTGCCTTCTCCAGTGAAGAACATTATCTTAGCCTTTCAAAATCCTTCTGCTAAAAGCGTGTATTCCAGCAAATGGAGGAGATTTTCTATTTGGGCTCAGCAATGTAATATAGATCCAGTTTCAGCTTCTATTCATGACATCTCGTTATTTCTCGTCTTCCTTTTTCAACAAGGGGCTAGTTTCTTTACAGTCAAACTTCAGCTGGCTGCTATATCCAACTTCCATTTAAATGACAGTCCCACGTTTTCTTTTAGGCTGTGCAGGACCTTTCTCAAGGGTGTCTTTTTGCTCAGACCTCCTTTCAAAGATCCTTCTCTGTGGGATCTTACTCTGGTACTGCAGTCCCTGACACAACCTCCTTTTGAGCCTGCAGCTAGGTGTGATCTCGAATTCCTGTCTTGGAAGATGGCCTTTTTGGTGGCTGCTACCTCAGCCAAGAGATTTTCTGAATTGCAGGCTCTTTGCGTTAAAGCCCCCTTCATGATTTTTCACAAGGATAGGGTGTCTCTCAGAACCAATCCTCCTTTCATTCTTAAGGTAGCATCAGAGGTTAATCTTAATCAGTCGATTCAACTCTGTCTTTTTTCCCCAAGTTTTTGAATAAAGGGGAATATAAACTGCATTGTTTGGATGTACATAGGCAGTTATGTTTCTATTTGAAGAGAACAGAGAATTTTTAAAAATCAGATCAGCTTTTTTCACCTTTTCTCAGGCTTAGAAAGGTCAGGCCATTTCCAAGTTTTATATTTCTTGTTGGATCGCTAACTGTATAGCTCACATTTATGAGAGCAGTCACATAAAGCTTCCTATGCCAGTTAAAGCTCATTCCGTTAGGACGGTGGCCACATGTTTGGCTTTCTGGGCAAGAATTTCCTTAGATATTTGTGCTGCTGCTACTTGGTCTAACCTCCATACATTTCTGACACATTATAAGTTAGACTTGGTGTTTTGGGGTAGAGCTTCCTTTGGTTCTTCTGTGCTCCGGCATGCCCTTCCTTGAGGCCTCCCAGGGTTGTTGGGAGCTTGGGACTCTGACCCATCCATGATCAATAATGACATGGATAGCACCAGTTAAAGAGTTATGAACTTACCATAAATTGGAATCTGGGCTATCCATTGTCATTATTCAGCACATTCCTGCCCTCCTTCCCCCTCCTGGTGTCTGAGGAGTTGTGGAGGAAGGTTTCATTGGTACTTTTTCAATTCTATAGGCAGTCTTCACTGACTTCTTTTTTTTCTATCCAGCAAACTCAATCTGAGGGTTGTGGGCAGCAGGGGATCTTGGGAAAGGGTGGGGCTAGAGCTCAGGAGCTGTCTCTTGCATTGTCGGCTCGGATCCTACACCCATCCATGAGGAATAATGACACTGCATAGCCCAGATTCCAAGTTATGGTAAGTACATAATTTTCTTTTCTCCTGTTTCCACATACACTAACCTGGGATTTTCAGGATCTTAATCACTACAGATGTGTGCACATTTGGCATGTAAATTTAATTTCAGACTTTAAAAGTTTTGCTACATTTTATTTAAAGCAATCACATAGTAATATTCACATTTTTAATTCTGTATGTTACACCTTTCACATGCTGCAAGATTTACAACCACTTTTGGTTTTTAAGAAAAATTTTTTAGCATAGTACCACTTATCTGTAGAATAGTGTACTTGTATACTAGTTCTTCATTCCTCAACTGTACTTCATAACAGCTCTATAGTCCAGTGTAAAAAAAAAAAGAAATCTTCCATTGTAGTTTAGCAACTGCAGCAGCCTAGTAACATTTAGATGGATCTATTTCAAGTATCAAACGGCCAAATTGTCGAATCCAGTATGGTCGAGACCATATGATCGACAATTCAGTCAATTGACAAAAAATCACAATCCCAAACAACACCCACAGACAACAGAAACAATGCTTTTGCAGGGGAGGCTAATTATATACTACCTACTCTGAGTTTGCACTGCAGTGGGGAAAATGGCAAATTCCCTGATCCCGATTGTACCACGATTTCAGTCAGAACAGTTCGACAGACTGAATTGTTGATCATATGGTCTCGACCATATGGGTTTCGACAGTTTGGACATTTGTTACTTTGAAATAGAAAATTTTGATATGGCTTTGGCAGACTTGTTATGTAAAGGGTTTAACTATGTTCTTACTATCCACACAAAAATTCAGCATCTTATTGTTGACTTGAAACTATTCTTGCGTAAAGTCAACTTTCAATTGTTATTTAGAGAGAAGTTTTTGACTGACTTTCATGACGTTTTGAAAAAGAGTAGTGTATTCAACCCCTCATTGGCTTTACCTTTGCTCATATTTGAAAAACTTGTGATTTTGAATTCAGGGCCTATTTAAACAAGGTTGACCAACGTGTTTGTAATAATTTATCAGGCCCAGAAAATGAGCTTTTGATTAATTTGTGTTCAAATAGATCTATTCAGGTTATGAAACCCGGTAAGGGAGGGGGTTGTATTAATGAATGTGGAGGATTATTTGAACAAAATGTTTCAATTCTTATGCAACAATTTTTATGAAGAAGTTTCACTCAACATGATTAATATTGCACATTCTAGAATTGATTGGTTATTGCAGGCTATGCTGGATCAAGAACAGATTGATTTTGCTACATGGTCCTTTTTAAATGTTAAATTTCCTTTCATATCCTCTATATTTGGCTTACCTAAAACCCACAAAGATTTGAGAGATCTACCTCTTAGGCCTATTGTTAATGCCTCCAAATCAAAAACACACTCATTGGCTAGCCTAGGTATGTGGATTGTAAACTGAAAAATGTTATGGAATGGTATCAACACATTTGTAGGGATTCTTGGGACTTTTTAAGTGAGGTATCCAAGGTTGTATATGATGAGAAGTTGATTTTTTGTACAATAGATGATGTAAACTTGTTCAATGTTATTCCTCATGACATTGGCTAAGATTGGCTTCATGAGATTCTGGTAGAGCTGGTACATTGTCAAACAATGACATTAACACCTTGGATACACTGATGGAGCTTGTTTTAAAAACAATTTTGTGTATATAGAGGGGCATTACTTTTTGCAGGAACAAGGTGTTGCAATAGGGGCAGTGTGTGCCTCCATTTTTGCAAATATGGTAATGCTATTCTGGGAAAGGAAATTTGTTCTTGAATTTTTTGGGCCTTCTCCACCTTGGTCTTTATATTTGAGGTTGTTGGATGATGTCATATTTTGGAAAGAACCTGAGGACCAATTGTGTAGATTCATTGAATATTTGAACAAAACCCCACCCTCTTTCTTACCTTTACTGCTACTTGGAGTAAAACTGGCATCAATTATTTGGATGTACATCTTTCCAAGGATACAGTTAATAAAATGTTTGTTAGTGAGATATACAGGAAACCCACTTTTTCTAATGGGTACCTGCATTTTGATAGTTGTCACTCTATACATCAGAAGAAAGACATTGTTAAGGTACAATTTGTATGCCTTACTAGAATGACTTTTGTTGATGCAATTTATGTAAGAGAAACCAAAGTTCTTACTGATATGTTTTTATCTAAGGGTTATCCCAGGACTTTGGTTGAAACTACTTGTTCTGAAGTTACAATGAAGAGAAGGTCTGGTTTCTACCCTCCCCTTCTTTCAGGTTCAGTTGAAGTGATAAATATTCCTGTCTTGGAGACTGTTTCTGACTCTGACACTGATTATATCATTTTCTTTATTACTACTTATACCCCTGAATCTGCCCAAATATACAAAATTTTGAACACATATTGGCACACACTTAGTGTTCATGATGAATTTAAGGAAATTTACAATAAAGGCATTAGAATGGTGTATCGGAGGGGTAGATGTTTTAAAGAAATATTGGAAAATGTTGTGGGTGTAGAAAATATGGGCTCTACAAGAAAGAAGGGCACTCATAGATGTAGCTTGTGTAATTACTGTAAATACCTCATTGAATTGGATAGGGTGTATATAAATGGGACCTGTATTCGAGTCTCCTTTTACTGTAATTGCAACACTGAGGGCATAGTGTATCTTGCCCTTTGTAAATTTTGTAGTTTTTATATTGGGAAGACACAAAGAAAACTGAAAGAACGTATATACGAGCACACTTTAGATATCAGGAAGAGAACCCATAAGAATGCTTTATCCAAACATATTGGTGAGAATCCTGGTCATGAGTTTGGTTTTGTTGGTATTGACCATGTAGTTAGAAGTGTGAGGAGGGGACCTTGGAAAGACTTTTTAGAACTTCAAGAACTTAGATGGAAATTAAAATTAAATGCTTGTGTTTATCCTGGACAGAATGAATGTTTCTATTAGCAGTGTTTTAAAACTTCACTCTTATTATGTGCAAATGTTTAAACTGCAGGTGAATATTTTTATTAATAATATTTATTAACCTTTATTGCATTTATCAACTGTTTTATTCATACATTGTTTTATGTAGTGCTTTTATATGCGTTGTATTTTTGTGTATATATATATATATATATATATATATATATATATATATATATATATATATATATATATATATATATATATATATATATATTTTAGGTGGATTTTCCTTTAACTGTTAATTATGTCACATGACTGTTTTTGGAGGGATATTTAAAAGGTGAAGTGATGTTTCTTGGTTTTAATACCTCTGAAGAAGTCTGCGGATATAGTCTGACGAAAGCGCTAAGGTTTTCAATAAATTCTTGTTCTCTGTTCCTGGTGTTGCTTGCTCCTTGCCTTCATTGTGGGACTTTGAAATGGATCCAATTTAGATATTACCACTATTTTTATGTCTTTTTTGATTGGCTACAGTGTTTGTGGGTCCTAGCCAAGCCCACACTGTTTACACTGTATCTTAAGATCATAGTAGAATACTAAGATAATGACCGTAAAGGGCCTTTGTAAGCCTAGCCATGCTTCCTAAAAATATTGGAAAAATATTGATCTGAAGTAGTTAACTTCATTTGGTCATCAATCTGTGGGTTTCGGATCCGACCTGAATCCGAGCCGACAGCTTTCCAAGCTAGAGATCCAAGCTCCTCCCACTTACCCATAATACCCTGCGACCTCCTTCCAATCCCCAGATCACGTTTGCCGCGGCTTTGTCAAGCACGAGTTTTTCGAGCTGCTAGCGTTCACGCGATTAGTAAATGGATTTTTGATAAAAATCAATCTTAGTGTTAGTGTGTGTGATTAGTTTAATTTTATAGTTTAAACCCCTGAGTTTACTCCCTCGTTCCCTTGTAGTTTAAATCTTAGTAGGCCCCTCCTTTCCCTTAGGTGTTTGTGTAGAGCGTGTGTGTGTTTTATTTAAAAATCATGGTCGAGGCCCCAAAGGCCATCTTTTCTAAGTGCACTGAGTGTGGCCATAAGCTATCCCCAGCGGATGGCCACACTCAGTGCGTCGTCTGCCTGGGGGTATCACATTTGACCTTGGGCTGCCAGATTTGCGCAGCCTTTAACCCCCAGGCCCTGAGGGATAGGAGGAATAAGCTGATTCTGGTGGGTCTCCTACCCACGGAGTCGGCTTCTTCCGCCTCTCCCTCGGTGGCTACAGCCGTGGCTGCGGCTGCTCAGCCTGCTGTCCCCCTTCCCCTGGCTGGGACTCAACCTCCCACTTCTTCCCAGGGAGAGAGGGACTCAAAAAAAGAGAAGAGAGAGAGGGAGATAGAGAGGGAGAGAGAGAGAAAGAGAGGCACAGAAGCCACAAGCGGCGGGCCGACTCAGCCCCCTCGGCCCTGCTGGCCAGACTGCTCCCTTCACCCCAGAAGGTCTCCGGGCCTTCTTCCCCTTGGCTTCATTCTCCACACTTCTCCCTGTAGCCAGAAGAGGAGGCCCGATCATCTTCAAGGTCATCGCGGCGGCCTGTTCAAGGTCGACCCATAGCCTCTCCGCTGATATGGACCGGATGATGCATCGCTTTCTCCAAACCCAGTTGCAGATGGGAGTGTTGCTGCCTCCCCCCCCCCCCTCCGGGGAGGGTGTTCAGCCCCACTTTTTGCCCCGATAGCTCCTTCTCCGATCCACTATCGAGTTTCGGAACCTTCGGATCTGAGGAGTCAGGGAGTCGGCGCCGATGGTAATCGCTACCTCGACCCTGGCCATGCCCTCGAGTTTGTCGGATCCCTTCTCTGATCCGAGCTCTCTGGGTCGAGAGCCATGCATCTGATCCGAGGGGGCCAGTGTGTCTTCGGCTCCGTTTCGGTCGGAGCACACTTCCCTCTCTGGTCTGAGCGCTTCAACTCTGACTCCGATCCCCGCGCCGGATCTGAGGGTGTTGACCACGGAGCCCAGAGAGATTGGTTCACCCTCGGCTTTCAACATGGTGGAGAGGGTTCTCTCGAGAGGTTCTAGACCCCCTACTCTTTCTTCGGGATCCACCCCCACTCCCTTGAAGCTGGGCTTGTCTTCCATCGTCCAGTCCCAGGGACAGCCTGCGTTGACGCCCCAGCCCGTTCCACTGGCGGAACATGACCCTGTTGGTGAGCCCTCTTCGGACAGCCCCACCGAGGAGGTCCCTCACAAACATAAGTGTAAGAGGAGGCACTTGGATACCCCCGAGTCCCTCACGGAGGACACCGATTTGGGGGAAGGGGAAGGTTCCCCCAGGTCACTGCCCGAAGACGTTTCCTTTGGAGACATTATGGAAATGCTTCGCCAAAAGGGGGGTGGTCAGCCCAAAAACTTTCCTCTGACAAGTCTGTGTTCCTGGAGGCGTTCGCTGGCCAGTCTACCTCTTGGGTGTCCCCTCCGGCCAATCCCCTGGTTGACCTCATCACTGCTAGGGCGTGAAAGGAACTGGACACTGTATAGAGCCAATCTCCAGGAGGCCAGATAGGATTCTTAGTCCCCCTGTGGATAGAATGGCTTGGAGTAAGGGTTCCACGGTAGATGCCATGGTGGTGGCGGCAGCCACCAAGAAGGAACTTGCCCAGGATAGTTCCTCGGTCCATCCTCCTGATAAGGAGTCTCGGACGATGGATTGTATCGGTAAACAGATATTTACTTCAGCTACCTTTTCCATAAGGGCACTGAATTATTTGGCCCATGTAATTAGACTTCAGCAGGATCTGGTGAAAGAATACGCTGAATCTCCCCCCGAGTCCATGTCGGCCGAAGACAAACGGACTTTCTCGGCTCACATGGCCACTCTGAAATCTGTTTCAAACAAGTCTATGCGGCTACTTTCCCATGCCACGGAAGGGGCCACTAGAGCCAGCTGGTCCGGCATCACCTTAAGGCGTCATGGCTGGCTCCGGCTTTGTGACTTTTCGGAACCTTTCAAGACGTCCTTCGTGAATGCACCCTTCGGTTCTACTCTGTTCGGAAGACCGTCTGTGACACATTGGTTCAGAGCCAGAAAGACGGGAAGATGCTGTCTGCCGTCGGAATCCGCTTCTTGACTCCTCAAAGGTCCTTTTCCAAGAACCCGAGAGGACAAAAGAAGATGTAGTTCTGGAAGTCTCAGCAGTCCAGTTACGCTCCGGACCCTTCGTCCTTGAGAGGCAGAGGGGGACAAGGTGGACGCCGGCCCAGAGGCAGAGGGGGCCGAAAAATTTTGGGTCTCGGGAACCCTTTTCTGACCAACCCACGCAGCAGCCCTGAGGGGTTGCCTGACTGCTCCTCTCTGGAAGCAGTCGGGGGGCATTTCTCGAAGCACCTGGCCCCATGGGAGTCCATCACAACAGATCGCTGGGTGCTTTGAATAATATCCAGAGGTTACTCAATCCCTTTCATAAACCTGCCTCCTCAGTCAAGTCTCCTCCCCGATGTACCACCCAGTCAGAGGGCGGCTGCAGCTTTAGAGGTAAAACAGCTGCTAGAAAAAAGAGCCATCCAGCACGTCCCCCCAGGCCAATCTGGATTAGGCAATTACTTCAGGTTCTTTTTGGTGCCAAAGTAGACTGGGGACTTGAGGCCGATCCTCGACCTTTCAACAATGAACCTCTTCATTGCCAAGGAGAAATTCCAGATGGTCACGCTTCAATCCATCCTGCCCCTTTTGCAGGAGAAGGACTGGATGTGCTCCATAGACCTCAAGGATGCGTACTATCACATTCTTATGGACAGGTGATCCAGGAGGTTCCTCCGCTTTTGGCTAGGGGCCAGTAATTACCAGTTCAGGGTTCTACCCTTCGGCCTCACCACAGCCCCCAGGGTGTTCACCAAGGTCATGGCAGTTGTAGCGGCCCACCTGAGACTTCAGAGAATACAGGTTTTTCCTTACTGCCCCCATCAGGCATCTACTCTGCTTAGCCAGAGATTGCATCCCAATTGGGGATCACCATAACTTCAAGAAGTCATCCCTTCAACCAGTTCAAGTCTTGGAGTTCATAGCGGCCAGAATAGACATGCTTCAGACCAAGGCCTTCTTGACATCGGACAGACTTCGCAGTTTGACCTTACACGTTTTAGCCCTTCTTCAGTCACCTGCCCCATCAGCAGAGTTAGTCCTGAGAGCTTTAGGGTCCATGGCAGCAGCAATCAATCTCGCGCCCTTAGCTCACTGGCACATGAGGGTTCTCCAGTGGACTTTGCAGGTTCAGTGGTCCATCCTTCACCACCCTTTGGACTTACCGATTCTTCTCAGCAGAGTTTGCAGAAATTCTTTCATGTGGTGGCTCCAATCTCGAGAGCTTTGGGAAGGACGACCATTTGTTATGCCGCAACCCCAAGCCACGGTGACCACGGACGCTTCACACCTTGGGGGGGGCATTACGCAGGCAGAACTGTCCAAGGTACGTGGACTCAGACTCAGAAACTGTTCTGCATATAAATGTTCTGGAGATGAGGGTGGTGCTTCTAGCGTTGCAAGCCCTTCATGCCTTTCTCCCTCCAGGGACTATTGCAATTCAGTCAAACGACATGTCAGTGGTCTGGTACATCAACAAACAGGGGGGAACCAGGTCTTACCCTCTTTGCCGAGAGGCCATGAGAGTTTGGAATTGGGCGATATCCACCAACCGCTTTCTGTTAACAATTCACATATTCCGGGTCGGTCCAACATCCTAGCAGACAAACTGAGTCGAACTATCCTTTTGCCCTATGAGTGGTCTCTGAATCCCTTAGTAGCGAAACAGATCTTCCGCAACTGGGGTCAGCCTTGCTGTGATCTTTTCGCGTTGCCTTCCAACGCTTAGTGCAGCGAGTTTTTTGCTCTAATTCCACCTCCGGGGGAAAGCCCCAGAGACGCTCTAGTCCATGCTTGGCCACCCGGTCTTCTTTATGCGTATCCTTCTCTTCCGTTAATGACAAAATTCTTACAGAAAGTTCGTCTGTTGGGGAACAAGATTATCCTCATAGCCCCATTCTGGCCTTGTCAAGCCTGGTTCCCATGCCTACGGTCTCATCTTATAGCTCCTCTCTGGATCTTGGATCCCATCCCGGATCTGATATCTCATCCTTCGGGATTGAGACCCCCGAATCTGGTCGATCTCGAGCTCTCAGCTTGGTTGATCCAGTTCCATTAGTTGCTAGGACTCCCGATATCTCGTCTGCAGTTAGATCTATCCTGGTTGCGACACATAAGCCTTCTACCAGGAAGGTTTACAATAGTAAATGGAAGCGGTTTTCCATTTGGGGGTCTCATAGGAATTTGGACGCTTTCACTGCTCCCATCCCAGCAGTGCTCGATTTTCTATCTCATATTTTTCAGCAAGGGGCCAGTTCTTCTACTGTAAGGGTTTAAATGGCTGCCATCTCCCATTTTCACATTGGAGACGATCTCAGTCCCCTCGCTTCCTCCAAGATTTGTAAGACCTTTCTGAAAGGTACGTTTCTCTTGAGACCTCCTATCAGGAACTCCGCCCCTCCATGTGATCTAACTTTGGTCCTTCAGGCTCTGACTGGACCACCTTTTGAACCTGCAGCTTCTGTTGATTTGAAATTCTTGTTCCGGAAAACTGCCTTTTTGGTAGCTATTACCTCAGCTAGAAGGGTGTCTGAGCTTCAGGTCCTCTGTGTTAAGCCCCCATATCTTGTTTTCCATAAGGACAGGGTCTCTCTCAGGACTAACCCATCTTTTCTACCCAAAGTGGCCTTCGAGGCAAACATCAATCAGTCCATTAATCTCCCAGTTTTTTCCCTAACTATCAAAACAAAGGGGAGTACAAACTTCATTTGTTAGATGTTCATAGACAGTTACGTTTTTTTTTACACAGAACATCTGCCTTCCGCAAGTCTGATCAGCTCTTTGTTTCCTTTGCAAAACCCTTCTTGGGTAAGCCAGTTTCGAAGGTCACTCTGGCCAGATGGATTTCTAATTGCATTCTGCTCACATGCAAACTATCTGGCCTAGCAGAGCCTATAGGGGTTCATGCTCATTCTACTCGCTCTATGGCTACATATGTTGCTTTTTGGTCTAGAGTTCCCTTGGATGACATTTGCTCTGCGGCTACTTGGGCATCCTCGCATACCTTTATCTCTCACTATAAATTGGATTTAGTGCCCAGAGGAAGGGCGGCGTTTGGCTCTGCAGTGCTCCAGAATATCCTTCCTTGAGGAACCCCCAAGTTTTTTGGTAGCTGAGGACTCTGTCCCACAGGTTGATGACCAAATGAAGTTAACTACTTCAGATAAAGAAGTTATGTACTCACCAAAACATTCCATCTGAGTAGGTAACTTCATTTGTCAGCAACTGACCCTCTCTCCTTCCCCCTAACCTGGTTCTTTGATTACCTGGACCCTAGGATGGTTTATCAGGTCCTTTGTTAATCCTTAGGTTAGGATTCTTCAGGTTGTTGTTTTGTGGTTATGTAGGCGGGCAAACGCAATCTGAGGATTGGAAGGAGGTCGCAGGGTGTTATGGGTAAGGGGGAGGAGCTTGGATCTCGGATCTCTAGCTTGGAAAGCTGCCGACTTGGATCCAGGTCGGATCCGAAACCCACAGGTTGCTGACAAATTCTTAAAAGTTCCAGGATTAGCTGGGGATCCAGTTTTTTTTTCCTTCTTCAAAGGAGACTGTGAGAACCGTATACTATGGACAGTGCAGTATTCTTCATGTTTGTGAGGACCAGACCAGATCAGGGATGTTTGCATCCTTAGTGGGCATAAGAACTAGTATTTGCATTTACATGGTTCCGGAATCTCCAGACGTGCATATTGAGGGTTGCGTATGATTTCCAGTCTACAGTGGGATAGTTAAAGTTGCCCATGAATATGGTGTTGGGGTGAATGGGGAGTGTTTCCAGTACATTTAAATATGTGTTATGGGTTTCCTGGGTCATAGAGTAGGACCTGTAGCTTGCTAGGATATATGGGACTTTTCCTGTGGTAATTTGGACATTGAAAGGCTCAAGTGCATTCTACTGATTGACTAACATTGATTGACTAACATTGATTGACTAGCATTGATTGACTAGCATTGAGGTGTATATTTTTATAGGATCATAGGAGGTTACTAGGTTAATGGCCGAAAGGCCCTTACAAGCCTAGCCAAGTTCAACCAGTGCTTCCAAGGGTGTCTGGTTCAAGCAGACACTAAAATCAGCACCTGTTGCCCCTGTCTAAGAGGGACACAGGGGGAACCCCTTGTCCAAACTGCGCTTAAATAGGACCAACAAGGAGCTTTGTTTAACATGAATAGGAAGCTTGTTCCAAAAGTGGGGCAGCCTCTGAGAGTTCTGTTGATGTCACATACCAGGTTAAGGTCCTTCGAGTGAATAACCCGTGTGTGATTTCACTTGCGAATGTGGAGCATTTCCATCAAATCTGGGTCAGAGATGGCTCTATATGCAAGGCACAGGTCGCTTATGAGCAGTCTGGCACAGTAAAGTGACAAGGATTTCAGTCTGTATGCACAAGACAGATCTTGAAGACCCTGAGTTTTCTTCATAAGGAACCTTTATCGTCTCTCCAGTTGCTGCAGTGTTTGGAAAGGTACATGCCAAAGGGAGCATTGTTTTCTTATTGGCCTGATGAGGGAAGAGTAAAGGGAGATTATAACCTCTTTTTCTGGAGGTAATGCCCTTACTTATGAGATAAACAATATAAAATGCCCTTCTTACCACTTTGGAGACGTGGTGATCGAAGTTAAGTTTGCTGTCAACCTGTGTGCCCAGATCTCTCACCACGGACTGTGTGTTTATGGTATTGCTATTTGTGGTAGTTTTCAGGAACATCACCTTTACCGAAGGGGATGATGATGCATTTTTTTGCATTAAGTTTAAGACCATGACTGGCACCAGTCAGTAGTCTGCTTAAGACTTTCTTGCAGGATGTTGACATTGCTTGGGGTTTCAGTGATTGCTCCCAGTTTGCAGTCATCAGCAAACTTTGTCAGCCACAGTCCTTTAGTTTTAGCCTGCACTTTGGAGAAGTACATTCCAAACAGTAGGGGTCTCAGAACCAATCCTTGTGGATCACCACTGGTTATGGGTCTGCTGGAGGAGGTGGATTCCCCTATTTTGACAGTTTGAGTTCTATCAGTGAGCCAGTTTGCAACCCACCTGACAATATATGGGTTGATACCCAACTGGATGAGTTTATTAATGATGCCCGAGTGGAGGATTGTGTCAAAGGCCTTGGCTAAGTCTGTGTAGGACGTATACACAGATTTGCCGTCGTCCAGGGCTTTGACTGTCTCAAAGAAGTCCACAAAGTTTAACAGGCATGATCTCCCCTTGATAAAGCCAAATGGGGTGGAGTCAAGGATTTAGAGATTTGCTAGATCTTTGTTAATAAGGTCCATGATGATTCATTCCAAGGACTTGCAAATAAGACTGGTCAGGCTAATGGATTTATAGTTCCCAGGGTCCATGGATGCACCCCCTTTGTGCAAAGGGATGACTGTAGCTGTTTTCCATTCCACTAGGATGAAGCCAGTGTTTAGGCTGTGATTGAAAAGCGTGCTCAGTGATGATGCTAATTCCTGTTTTAACCCATGTAGAACATAGCCCGGGATGTTGTCTGGTCCCACAGAGGCTGTGTTTTTGGCCCTGGAGAGGGCATTTAAAACCTGCTCCTAGGATATAGTAGATGGGGGACAGGTGTTTGGAATGTTTTGGGGTATATGTGGCTGGGACAGGGGAGTAAAGTTTTCACTGAACCTGTCAGACAGCAGGTTTGCTACATCCACAGGTTCTATATATGTAGTGCCATCAACTACGAGTTCAGTGCAAATTTGGGCTTTACCTTTGAGATTACTGATGTAACTAAAGAACGCCTTGTGGTTATCCTTAGTTAGGGAAACTAATTTGGATTTATAGCTGGCTTTGGAGGTCTTCACTAGAAGTCTTATTTGCTTGTTTATGTTGAGGAGGGGACTGTTTCCAGTTTTGAAACCATTCCTTCCTGCTCTTAGACAGCAATTTATTTCTCCTGTTGTACAGCCTATTAATGGCAGTTGTCCACCAGACAGGTTTGTTTTGTTTTTCCATGATGATCTTGCTTTGATTCTATCAGGTACGGCAGAGTCGATACAGTTGTACAGGTGCTTGTATAAAGCATTGGTGTATAACTCAGCATAGGTGTCTCTTCCATCAGTTGGGGGAGGGGCTGTGAAGCTATTTTTGCCATTACATAAGAGGTTGTAATTGGCCTTTGTGAAGTTTTTTAGTCTAGTTCCTGCTAAGGGGGGGGGGGGGGGGGTGGTCTTGTGTTATAGTTACTAATACTGTGACTGATTTGTGGTCGGATCTCACCAGGGATGACGACACACTGGAGGTGGTGCAGTGGTCTTCCATGTTGGTGAGCACCAATTCCATGATGTTTGAGCCCCTTGTAGGTGTGTCAACCAGCTGGTCCAGGGCATTGGAGTTAAAGGAGTCTGGGAACCTTTGGGCAAGTGAGTTAGAACACATTTATTTGTTTGTTTATTTATTGAATTGATTGATTGACATTTGTTAACCGGGAAAGTCCACTGAGTTTGAGATCCATTTTCAGTGGAGGCCCAGGGAGAAAAGCTCCAAGTTACATGAAAATCATTACATGAATTTGTAAGGAAACAATTACTTATAAAGCAAGTGAAATAATACAGAAAACTATCTAAACAGCACATATGTTGTAAAAAGGCACAATATAGTAACAATGGAACATTAACATGTAGAAAAATTATACAGTTAGAAATCTTTAACAATACAGCTCAATTTTTTTGAAGGGGGTAGGAAAAGGTAAGTGTAGTGGGAAGGTAGAATTAGAAAGTTAACTTAAAGGTAGGATAGATATAGTTAGACTCTTATAGCTAGGTGGTGGGAATATGTAGATTATAGTTGCCATGTATTTAATGGTAGTATTAAATGTAGAAAGTGACAGAGAAGAGAAAATGTGCTAAGATAGTTGTATAGATGGGTGGACTGGGATACTAAAGATTAGGGATAACTCATGGTGTAACAGTATGACATATACATAGGTATTAAGCACAGCACTCACTCAGTGAGTGCTGTGCTTAATACCTTTCAATAAATGTGTTTTCATGGAAATGGCTATCCGGGCGCTTTTTTTTTTTTTTTTTTTTTTTTATTGTTATTGGTGACTTCTTGCACCTTTTCCTCCTTTTAGGACATATACATAGGCATATTTGTCATGTGCCCCTTTTGGTATGTACCTCACAAGACATCTACAACAACTGGAAAGGCCACAGAACTACCTCACAGAGGATTACCGGCCTGAAACAGATGCCCTACGCAGACAGTCTCAAAAAACTCCAACTTTACTCTGTCGCATATCGCCTACTCAGAGGCGATCTCTGCCTAACATACAAAGCTATGTCAAACCCAGAGCTGTTGGACATGCTCCACTTAAAGAAATCCCAATCCCTCCAAGCTACATGCTCTAGGGACCTAAACCTTGTGACCACAATAAACAGAACATGCTGGAGGGATAGATTCCTGTCCCGGAGACTTCCCATACTCTGGAACAAAGTACCTGTCAATATCAAACAAAGCTAGTCATTAGCACTCTTCAAGAAAAATCTTGATGATTGAATGGGAAGTAGGAAATTCACCCCAGGGAGCACTTCTGGGGCTCTGGTCAACAGGGGCACAGGAGAATTATTTTCTTGTGTGGCGAAAGCCAGGGTACCTTTTTGGCTAGGCTTATATAGGCCGTAGGGCCAATAGCCTAGTACCTACCTATGAAACAGTTTTGCTAGATTAAGGAGGCTGTGGATATGTGTTGCTTGTGCAGCTGGGGTTATCAGTGAGATGTTGTTTTAGTTTTCTTTTAAAGGAGATTATGTTGTCTAATTCTGTAACTGATAATGGGAGGGTGTTCCACAGCTTAGTTATGGAATGGGAATAGAGGCAGCTACCTGCTCTTTTACTAGGTTTTGCTACTTTAAGTAGGTGGTGTTAGAGAGTAGATATTTAGATGGGATATAAAGTTGAATGATATTTTTCAGGGAAGGGCAACACTCCACTGTATAAATGAGTTTATAGGCAAATATAAGTTGTGTGTAATGTAGGTAATGTGCAAAGTCTAGTCAGTTTAGTTCTGTAGTGTTAACACAATGAAGGCAGCACAGTGTCAAGCAGGATCCCGTTTATTCAAACTAAAAAAATAAACTAATAGAAAATAAAAAATACAAAAAACGTACTTAGCGCTTTCACCCATAACCATAGTGGGCGTCTTCAGAGTACAATTGTCAAAAATGCAACTTCCTAATATACACAGTAAGGAACACAATGCCCCAATGCTGTAACCAATGAATGACTACAATTAATCTAGTTAAAAGAATTAATTAGACTTCACTTGTTTCTTAGTTAAAATACAATAAAATAAAATGAAATAAAATAATCTAAAATATTATAGCTAGACTTGTTGATCTATATACTTTAGCAATGACTTGACCATACTTTATGTAATAATAAAAGGAATATATAGTATATGATATAATGTATAATAAATTGTTTGACCATAAATATAACATAAATAACCTAAGAATTATTAAACAAAAAAATACATGTATTAATAAACCCTATAAAACATTAAACCTATATAAATATATATAAATAAATATAAATAAATATACATATACAAATATCAATGAAATACACAACTTAGTTGATATACCAGAGACTTGTCTGTTATCAAATTAATCATATACAGTAAGATTTGTGTTTTAGTATGCTTGAAATAGAAATGTGGTCATTGATACCTGGGGGATTGGTGGCATCCAGTCTCAATTGCCAAAGACATTCTTTGGCTTCCAATACATTTTTATCATCACCCCCTTTGATGTTGTTTGGAATTCTATCAATCACAAAAAATAAAAATCTCTTAAATTGATTACATTTCTGGCTGTGTGTATATAATGAACTCCCTGTTTTTTTTTTATTTTTGATGTCCCTTATGTGTTCCAATATTTGTTCCCTAAGTTTTCTGATGGTCTTCCGTACATAATAGGTGGAACAACTTGTACATGTCGCTATGTAGACCACCATTTTGATATTGCAATTGCAATAACCAGGACATCTAATAGTTCTCCCGTAGTTTTGAACTACTACATAAGGTCCATCATTAATATACTTACAAGTACTACATAGGCAACATTTACTCATTTTTGACATTTTATGTATATTCTTGTTGGTACCTGTCTCCAATAGTTGCTTCAAATTCATACCCCTACTATATTATCTTGGGGTAACTACCAATAATATCAGTGAGTTCCGTTTTATTCTTAAAAACACTAAGCTATGTCTCCTGTACTATATTAGAAATTTTAGATGTTGTATCATTAAATGGAAGTATCAAAGCATCCCTTTTCTTTCTCTTGTCGATTGATATAGCACTATCCATTCCAAATTTGATAATGGGTTTATAAATTTCATTTCTTTTAACCATTTTCGAACTCATTTTTGCACTGAGAGTTGCCATCCCCAATTTCAAAAAAAAAAAAAAAAAAACTTAGTGAAAGGGCAGATGGTTAGACTATCTAGAACAGTGAGTGACGATAAGGTGTTTCAAGATGAAATTGATAAATTACTCAATATGTTTTGTGACAGGGGATATCCTCAGGAGTTATTGAGCAATAGAAATGAGGTGATGGTTAAAAGAAATGAAATTTATAAACCCATTACCAAATTTGGAATGGATAGTACTATATCAATCAACGACAAGAGAAAGAAAAGGGATGCTTTGATACTTCCATTTAATAATACAACATCTAAAATTTCTAATATAGTACAGGAGACATAGCTTAGTGTTTTTAAGAATAAAACGGAACTCACTGATATTATTGGTAGTTACCCCAAGATAATATAGTAGGGGTATGAATTTGAAGCAACTATTGGAGACAGGTACCAACAAGAATATACATAAAATGTCAAAAATGAGTAAATGTTGCCTATGTAGTACTTGTAAGTATATTAATGATGGACCTTATGTAGTAGTTCAAAACTACGGGAGAACTATTAGATGTCCTGGTTATTGCAATTGCAATATCAAAATGGTGGTCTACATAGCGACATGTTCAAGTTGTTCCACCTATTATGTAGGGAAGACCATCAGAAAACTTAGGGAACGAATATTGGAACACATACCAGCTGCCCTCTCCAAAGCAAAAAACACAGCATCTATGGGACCAGATGGTGTCCCAGGCTGTGTCTTACATGAGCTCCAAGAAGAACTGAACCCTCACATTAAGTCACTGTTCAAACTTAGCCTTACTACAAGATATGTACCCATAGAATGGCATACAGCTACAGTGGTCCCACTCCACAAAGATGGTGCCACAGCGGACCCCGGGAACTATCGCCCCATAAGCCTGACTAGTCTGGTCTGTAAAGCTATGGAGCGTATTATTATGGAACTCATAAACAAAGACATTGGGAGCCTCCAGACACTGGACCCTACCCAATTCGGCTTTGTTAAGGGCAGATCTTGCCTTTTAAACCTAATTGATTTCTTTGAAACAGTTACCAAAGCCATAGATGAGGGCAAGGTAGCCCACACAGCCTACCTGGACCTCGCAAAAGCCTTCGACACAATACCACACTCGGGCATCATAAATAAGCTTACCAGCTTAAATATCAACCCCTATATCACAAGATGTGTTGCAAACTGGCTCAGGGATAGAACCCACATGGTCAGAATCACAGGTGCCATGACCGAATCCAAACCAGTTACAAGTGGCATCCCACAGGGCTCAGTTCTGGGACCTCTCTTGTTCGGTATATACTTCTCTGAGGTTCAGGCTAACACAGGGGGATTGTGGCTGACAAAGTTCGCAGATGACTGCAAACTGGGGGCCATAATCGAATCTCCAGCTGACACAAGCAGCCTCCAAACGGGTCTCACAGAGACGGATGCTTGGTGCCAGAGCCACAGCCTCAAGCTAAATGCTAAAAAGTGCATAGTCATCCCCTTTGGGAAAGACAAGGTGCCCACAAATTACCACATAGGTGGTAATCCATTAAGTACGGAAGAAGTAATTAGAGATTTGGGGACCAACGTAGATAGTAATCTCTCCTTTGATAATCACGTTGCCAAAGTGGTTAGAAAGACCTTCTATATAGCCCACCTTATCACAAAAGGGTTTGCATCTAGATCAAGAGAGGTCATTGTGCCCCTCTACTCGTCACTCATCAGGCCCATAATTGAATACAATGCCCCTTTTGGGATGTACCTTACCCGACACCTGCAGCAACTGGAGAGACCCCAAAAGTACCTCACCAAGAGGATCATGGGCTACAAACAGATGTCCTATGCAGCTTGACTAAAGAAACTCCAGCTCTACTCAGTTGCTTACCGCCTATTCAGAGGCAATCTATGCCTGACGTACAAAGCCATGTCAAACCCAGAATTAATGGACATGCTCCACCTCAAAAAATCCAAGTCCCTTAGAGCTACACGCTCCAGGGACTTAAACCTCAGCACAAAAATAAATAGGACATGCTGGAGGGACAGATTCATTTCCCAGAGGCTCCCCTCACTCTGGAATAGAATCCCAATTCATGTTAGACATAGCCCCTCGCTGACCCTCTTCAAGCGAAATCTGGACGCGTGGATGGGAAATTGCAAATTCACCCCTGGGATCTCTTCGGTGTCCCTGCTAGACAGAGGCACAGTAAACTAATCTTAAAGGGTACCTTCTGTGACCTACTTTACAGAGGCACAGTAGGCTAATCTAATAGGGAGGCGGAAGCCAAATACACTCTGGCTAGGCTTATAAATGCCCTAGGACAGATAGCCTAGTATCAACCTATGAACCTATACGGGGCATCAAAAATAAAAAAAACTGAGTTCATTGTATACACACAGCCAGAAATGTGATCAGTTTAAGAGATTTTTATTTTTTGTGATTTATAGAATTCCAAACAACATCAAAGGGGTTGATGATAAAAAAATTATTGAAAGCCAAAGAATGTCTTTGGCAATTGAGATTGGATGCCACCAATCCACCAGGTATCAATGACCACATTTCTATTTCAAGCATACTAAAACACAAATCTTACTGTATATGATTAATTTGATAACAGACAAGTGTCTGGTACATTTGCTAAGTTGTGTATTTCGTTGATATTTGTATATGTATAGTTATATTTATTTATATATATTTATATAGGTTTAATGTTTTATAGGGTTTATTAATACATGTATTTTTTGTTTAATAATGCTTTAGTTATTTATGTTATATTTATGGTCAAACAATTTATTATACATTGTATCATATACTATATATTCCTTTTATTATTACATAAAGTATGGTCAAGTCATTGTTAAAGTATATAGATCAGCAAGTCTAGCTACAATATTTTAGATTATTTTATTTCATGTTATTTTATTTTATTGTGTTTTAACTAAGAAACATAAAGTGAAGTCTGATTAATTCTTTTAACTAGATTAATTAATTGTAGTCATTCATTGGTTATTGCATCGGGGCATTGTGTTCCTTACTGTGTATATTAGGAAGTTGCATTTTTGACAATTGTACTCTGAAGATGCCCACTATGGTTATGGGTGAAAGCACTTAGTACGTATTTTGTATTTTTTATTTTCTATTGGTTTATTTTTTTAGTTTGAATAAACGAGATCCTGCTTGACACTGTGTGGCTTCATTGTGTTAACAGTCACTGTTTTTTGGCATTATTTTCTTAGTTCTGTAGTGGCCTGGAAATGGTGGGTGCATTATTTGGTTGGGCTAATGCGAATTTTGCAGTCTTATAATAACAGGACTGTAGTTTATGTTGCAAAGAGTTGTGGAGATTTGGAAGGAGAAGACTTTTTGAAAGTTTTATTCGGATGGATTTGTCCAAGTATTGTTTGTTTCTGTAAAGTTTGTCTAATTTGAAATGAGTCTTTTTTATTGCGTTAATATGCAAGTCAGAGCTAAGTTTGCTGTCAACAGTAATTCCTAGCAGTTTGGCCTGATTTTCTAATTCTATTTGGGTTTTGTTTATGGAGAATTTAGTAAAGTCTGTGGGAACAGGTTTAGATGCAAAGATGAGTAGTTTAGATTTATTAGGGGTAAGTAATACCTGTGATTGGTTTAGCCAGAGTCCTATGGATGTAAAGGCCTTTTGTGCTAACTTTTGGAGGTCAGAGAAGTTATTGGAGGTACAGATCATCTGCATATTGTATGGTAGTACAGTCAGTGGGAACTTTATGTAGGTCATTTATAAAAATGTTGAATAGTAGGGGTCCTAAGACTGACCCCTGGGGCACTCCTATGTTATTTGGGAGAAAGCTAGAGAGGTTATTCTGCCATTTTACAGATTGCTGTCTGTTTTCTAAGTAACTAGTGAACCAGGTTAGGGTGACATCAGAGCATCCTAGTGATTGCAGTTGCTGGATAAGTTTGATGTGGGAGATTGTGTCGAAAGCTTTTGAGAGATCAAGTAACAGGACTTATGCAAGTAGAGTACAATCTAGGGCGTTATAGATGAAATTTTTGAAGGAGACTAGGGCAGTAATGGTACTGTGGGATGGTCAAAAACCATGTTGTGAAGGGGATAGTAGGTTGTTGCTGGTTAGATTTTCAACCATTTGTTTGTGGATGCATTTTTCCATTATTTTAGATAGAGGGGACAGTATGGAAATGGGTCTAAAATTAGATAGGTCATGAGGATTTCCACCTTTATGAAGTGGGGTGACTACTGATTTTTTCCAGAGCCGTGGGACTGTGTGTTCTGCAAGTGATCTGTTTATAAGGATACTTACTAGGGAACCTATTGCCTTAGCACTAATTTTGAGGTATTCTTGGGGGAGATTATCAGTGGATAAGGAACCTGGCTTCAATTTGCCAAGTAATGTTTGTATTTGAGAGGTTGCTACAGGTTGGAAGTTAAAGGATGGTATGGAGCTGATATTGCCTTGAGGTATGATGGATGGGTTAATGGGGGTCAGGGTATTACCTGCATTTACTAATGTAAGGATACTGTCAAAGTTTTTATTAAATATTTCAATGATTTCAACTGGACTTTTGTCTGGAAATGGAGATGAGTCTTAGGTGCTGCCAGGATTTAGTAATGAGTTGACAGATTTCCAGAAAAGTCTGGGATTATTACTATGGGTGTTTATTTGTTGAGAGAATTAAATATTTTTGTCCTGATTAATGGCCTGTTTTGCTTTGTTTCTAAATATTTTGAAGGTGGTTTTGTTGGGTGGGGTCTTAACTTTTCTCCATTTGTGCCATGCTCTGTCTCTATTAATCAGTAGTTGTTTGGTTGACTTAGATAGCCAAGGAGCGGGGTTATGTTTAACGCTCTTTTTTCTTACGGGGTATGGAGTTGGTATCTAGGAAGACAGTATTAAAATAATGTACTGCTTCATCTAAGGGAAGATATTTCAGTGGGTTCCAGTTTAGGTTTTGTAATAGGTTGCAGAAGTGAGATTTGCTAAAATTGGCTAGATTTCTGGTATATTTGTGTGAATGGATGCTTAGGGTGGAGGTTGATAGTCTGTGTATCAGGGCTGGTAAGTGGTCACTTAGGGTGTTGGGAAGCATGTTGGGATTGGAGTAGCATTGTGGGTGAGATACTAATATCCAGTCTAGGGTGGATTCAGGGTGATTGTTGTGTGTGTTGAGGATTGTATAATTTGTGTAAATTTGAACATATTGCTGGAGTTTGTGAATTTGCTTTGTGTTAGTTTAAGCCAATTTATATTAGAGTCACCATGTATGATGGTTTCATTTGAGATGTAGTGGTTAGACCACAATAGGAAATCTTCCAGTGTTGAAAGGTTGGGACCTGGAGAAATATAGATGGTGGCAGTAGATATTTGTTTTTGTTTGTTGAAAAATAGTGATACTAACAGGATTTTCATATTATTGAAGGTGGGAACTATTTTTGGTGGGATATTATGTTTAAGTATATAATGGTATATTAATGCTAGGCCTCCCCCTTTCCACGTAGTCTGTCTTTTCGTAATATTTGATATCCAGGGGGAAGTATTTCTGAGTCTGATATCTGGGGTTTGAGCCAGGTTTTTGTTAGTATACACCTGATATAGTTACTCTATGTAAGCCATGCATGGAAGTCTGCATGGCTTACATAGTTGTTTAACTTCACGATGCAAAGGTCTTTTGGTGTTTTCACTGAGAGTGATGTAGAGTTGCTAATATGTTGGGTGGGGGAGGGTCCAGGGTTTGGATGAATATCTCCACTTTGGCATAATAATGTGAAGACAGTGGTTTGGATTGTGGATGAAATGTAGTTAAGTATGGAGTATGTGTATGAGATGTATACTTGTTTGATTTTAGGTGCATTAAAATGCAGTTTGGTCTTGAAAGGGGTGGTGTCTCTCAAGTGATGGTGAAATATCAGAGTAACTATTTTGGGATGAGTTATGGTATATGTATGCTGTAGTTTTTGTTGGGGTTCGTTGATGTAGTGTGGTGTTGTGAGAAGTGAGGTGATAGAGAGTAAGTAGGTTAAAGAAGGTTAGGGATGTTATTAATAGTATAGTTAGTGTGTGCATGATGTGAGATGTAGGAGGGTTTTAGTTGTTTTGGTGTGGGATGTCCTAACCTCAGGGGGCTTAGAGCCTATGAGGAGGTTGGAAGGAGTGGACTGTGATATATAAAGCTAGAGATAGTGGGGGCAGGAGGGAATTGGGGACAGGGTAGGGGAGCGGAGTGAGTGGAGCGAACAGAGCGGGCTTGTCCCTGCAGGGCTGAGAGTGAAAAAAACATCAGTGGAGGACTAAGGAAAGGTATGTGGAATCAAGCATTTAACTTTGAGTGGGGTTATCAACGACACACTTATGGGGGCAACAGTGCACTAAACCTAATTAATATGGTTGAGTAGGTATTTTAATAGGTTTGCAGCAATTATTTAACTGGGATAAATAAGTTACTATAAAATATTAGTAGGCTGAAATATAGACGGGTTGTGCCATGTAGTGGTGACTATGAGGAATTTACTTTAATCAGATATTGACCGGAGCTTAGGTTGGGGTCAAGTTTGGGAGCCTTAACTGTCGTGCACACCATAAAATTAGAAAAAAAATGCTCTAATCTCTGATTATGTATACAACAGTATTCACCTATGCGAAAAGCTTGAAATGGTAGCCTTGTTCGTTTTCTTTTAATGTGAGTCCTGTCCCTTAACAAGCGAGTGGTCGAAATCGATTTTTATTTATGTCTTAGAAAGGGGGATCTTCAAGGAGAAAATGCCCTGTAATTACCTAGAAAATACAAAAAACAGTAAGGTTATGAGCAGGGAAGAGGTAATACAGTAAGAGGTACGGAGAATACATAAGACAGATACACAGTACAAGGATATGGTATTCAAGCAGAAATAATACTCAACAGAGTGAAGTCGTATTTTAAGGTATATATAGGTTCAGATTGCACAATAGCAATACAATTCAGTATTCATTAATCTTGGTTGCACAAGCAAAGCTTATGGTAGCAGTACATAATGTAAATAATAAACAGACCACTGATGCCATTGCTGTTCCTATGAAGCCCTTATACTGGCTTAGGACTCAAAGTAAATCTGTCTTAGTAATCACAGTATTAGCAGAAAAGCAAACCAATAACTCAGTTCTATGCAGTGTTATCAAGAGGCATGTAAAAAAATGAAATGTGAGTTTTGAACTAACTCCACATCTATATGAACAGAGTTATTAGTTTGCAGCAAACACAATAATATTAAAAAAGCACATTTAACATAGCATTGCAATTGTTACAGAAATGCAGTTTGCGAGGGTGGGTACCCAGTCTATGGTCAGGTAAGTCACCCAAAACCAGGGTGTTTGGTTGTATCTTGATTGACTCAAGTAAATCCAAGTAGGTTGGGTGGATGTCTTGATCCATGGAGGGCGTCCTATAGCTGGCAATGGCCTGAAGAGGGGTCTTACCTACAGTCATTTGCACCTGAAATAATTCAAGGGAATCAAGCTGTTTAACCAATCTAGAGGTGTATTTATCTCTAATGAATATTGATACACCACCTCCTTTAGTTCTCATGCATTCAGTTTGTGGTCTGAACATGTGAAAGGAAATGTAACCTGTTACAGCTGGGGTGACCTCAGCAGCCTTAAACCAGGTCTCAATGACTGCACAAATGTCATCATCTTCCAGGGTGAGGAGAGTTTCCAGTGAGTGCAGTTTCCTGTTTAGACTCCTAGCATTTAGTAGCATAACCTTGAGGTTGTTTTTAGAGGGTATTTTTACATCAAGAATTTTGTTCTTGTGACGTTGCCTAAAAATGGCACTATGGGGATGGCAAGACCCTTCGCCAATAACCGAAATCCCAGGGATAACGCATGAAGACCATCTCTGGCAAAGCATCGAGGTCTGTCAACCATGTCATCCCAGGGTGACCGATATTGGATCCCCTTTGAATGGCACCAAAAACTAAGCCAATTGATGAAGTTGATCATTTTTGTTTGTATTGAGGTATCATCCTAAGCAAAGCTAAAATGCTGCTTAAGGCTAGGGATATACCTGCCTGAGATGCGTAATCTGAGAGCTCAGTATGTCTCTCTTCATATAGTCCAGTGAGGTAAGTCTCAAGTCATTCATACAAACATGGACTATGACAGAGTCATAACAGTGCTTGTTGCTAAGAGACTTGAGTGCATGTGATGTGGTGGATCCTGACACTTGACAGACGGCTGACCGTGACCTTTTCTTTATCCAGTCTGGTGACTGGGACATCTGTGTGTTTCACAATTGAGTCGCCTATGACTGAGATGTTTGTTTTTGTGTTATGCCTTAGGGACTTGACTGGTGAGACACTGTGTGATATATTATGTGTACTGTGCCCTGCAGAGGATGTATTATGTGAAGCGTGCTTGTGTCTGGAAGATGTTCATCGTGCATACAGCTGCAGTCATAACAGATGGGTTCTCCTGCTGTCAGGCGGGTCCTCGGTCAGCCGAATTCCAAAGTCTAGGTCCGGCGTCGGTTGTCATCGCTTCTTCCCTGACGTCAGTGCGAGAGGGGTATAAAAGAACCAGCCAACACCATTTTCTTCAGTCTTTCTTGCCGCGCGGTGCCCGAAGCAGAAGCAGTTCGCAAGTGCCGGTCGGCCAGCTCCTGAGATTACGAATATTTCTTAACCGAAGACTTCTTGAAAGCTAAGTACCCCATTGGGGAAACTTTTCTTGCCTCAGACCGATGTCAGACAAAGTTAATAATTGCATTTCATGTGGGAAGCAAATACCGCATAAGGATTTCCATTCCCTGTGTATACCTTGCTTAGGCCCAGACCATGCCGTCTCGGCCTGTCGTTTTTGTGCTACATTCAACAGACGCACTATTAAGCGTCGGGCGGAGTTCGCCCAACACTATTTTGGCAAAAAGTTTAATTACAACATGTCGTCGGATACTCCGACTCCAATTTTGAGTAAACGACGTAAAGATAAGGACCGACATATGAGGTCCGCGACTTCTACTGACGCCACGCTAAAGCCGACTACATGTGCTCAGGTTCTCAGCGAGGCACCTACGCAGCCCCTGACTACCGATGACACTTCGTTAGCGGTGTCTTCTGTGCCCGAGGTCGCAGGCTCTTCGGCCCTCACCCCGACTACAGATACCGAAGTCACTCTTGGCGGGGAAACTCAGAGTTCAGACAGGCCTGCCACCTCTCAAGGTGTCTTCAGGCCTTCTCCTTCTTTTTCCATTAAGGCTTACACTAAATTTAAAGCAGCCATGCTTTCTAAAAGACAAGCTCCACAGGGCCCCTCTCAAGGCCCCATGCCTAAAAAGCAGATGCTCAAAATGGCTGAGGATTTGATTACTCTTATCAGGGGTTCTCAACCCCCCTCGGACAAAAGGCCCAGAGTGGAGGAAGACTACCCTTCCTCGGACCAGGCCTCCATTACTTCAGAACATTCTGAAGACCAGGAACATTCTTACTCCCCTTTCGAAGATTCTGATGCAGAGGAGTCCATTCCCTCTGTCCCCTGAGGATTACTCTTTTGGGGAAACCTTGCATACCTTGAGGGAACACTTCCACTGGGAAGGCCAAGAGTACTCAGACTCCAAGAAAAGGCTCCGGGATTTTCTTTTGCTCCCTCAGCACAGGCCTCTGGCTATACCTCCTGTCTTAGACATACTAGATGATGTGTATTCAGAGGCCAGCCTTAACCCAGATTCTTTACCTCCAGCTCCAGTCAAGCCTGACAGGTATTACCGGGTTCCTGATTCACACCAATTCCTATACAAAAGCAATGCGGCTGACCCAGAAACTATTTCACAGGGTCCCAAGGGAATTAAGGCCTCCACTGCCAAAAATCCATTACCTTCAGAGAGAGATTCCAGAGCTTTAGAAAGGTGGGGGTAAAAGGTATACACCTCGGCCACTTTAACCATGAGGGCTTTAAACTGTCAGTTCCATATGTTAAAGTATCAACAGTTTTTGTTATCTCAGTTGAAAAGCAAAATGTCACAACCTGAACAACCAGACTTGAAGGAGTTGCAGGATTTGTTGCATAATGCAGAGCAAGTGGGTAAACATACCTTGCAATGTGGTTTTGGTGCTTTAGAGGCCTCTTGTAGAGCTGCTGTTACAGGATCAGTCATACGTAGACATGCTTGGCTCAAAGAGTAAACCTTACCAGATCATGCCAAAGCTAAATTACTAGATGCACCTCTTAAAAAGATGTATTGTTTGGTGTTAAAGCTGAGGAGGTATTAAAGAAAATGGAGGAAAAGGCAAAATCAATGCAAACAGTGAAATATTTCCTACAGGTACAACCGCCACGTTTCAGTAGAAATTGGCCTTCAAAAAATTGGTCCTTTCCAGCCACGGACAGACCTCAAAGAGGTAGATACAGGTGCCCGAGAGGTAGAGGGCAATCTCAAGGATCATTTAGAGGCAGACAATGGCAAACACCTACACCAAGAGGGGGTGAGGATAGTTCACAGCCATTCAGAAGGCAGACCCAATGACTTCCCCCTTTGCATGCCAAGCAAGGCTCAAATGGCAGCACCTTTAGGCGGAAAATTGGCATTTTCGAAAAATTGGCATATTGTCACAAAAGACAAATGGATCCTGGACATTATAGACAAAGGCTACAGATTCCACTTTCACACCCTTCCACAAATGAGAGGCATGCCAAACCTGCCACACAATCAAAGGGCAGAGGCACAAAAACAAATTTCAGATCTCATGGACATGAAAGCTATTCAAGAGGTACCTGCACAAGAACAGGGTCAAGGTTTTTATTCCGGACTATTCCTGGTACCAAGGAAGGGCAAAGATTGGAGACCTATTTTGGACCTATCCATCCTAAACACATACTTACTCGTACCAAAGTTCAAGATGCTAACATTACAGCAGCTTCTTCCCATGCTGGGCAAGGAGTCTTGGCTGGTAACATTGGATCTCAAGGAGGCATACCTGCATGTCCCAATCAGACAAGATTGCAGAAGATACCTCAGATTTCTTGCAGGTTCATCCCATTATCAATTCTCTGCATTGCCCTTTAGCTTATCTACTGCGCCCAGAGTGTTCACGAAATGCCTGGCACCAGTACTTGCCTTCTGCAGACTTCAAGGGATACAAATATACCCATATCTGGACGACTGCCTGATCCAAGTGGACAGCAAACACACTCTTCTGAAACACCTGGCGTTTGTAATAATGTTGTTGAAATCTCTGGGATACACAGTCAACAAAAAGAAGTCAAGACTAATACCCTCTCAAACAATAATTTTCCTGGGTGCCAGCTTGGATACAAACACCCAGATGGCTTACCTCACGCCAGAGAAACAAGGGCAATTAACTCAATACTTCAGAAAACTGGCAACCTTCACCAGGCTGACTGCAAGGAAAATCCTGCAGGCTCTGGGATTCATGGCATCTTGCATCCTGCTAATCCCATGTGCAAAGCTGCATATGAGGAAACTTCAATGGTACCTAAAAAAACTTATGGTCTCAACACAGCCACAGTTTGGAAGCAATCATACCACTGATTCCATGTCTTCAAAAGGAATTTCTGTGGTGGACTCAAGCATGCCAAAGAAACATAGGTCTCCCATTCTGCAAGCCTCAAGCAAATCAAGTCATCACAACAGACGCCTCGGACTACGCCTGGGGGGCGCACATGACAGATCGGTGCATTCAGGGCAAATGGTCACAAAAAGAAAAGCACCTACACATCAATCAAAAGAAAATGCTAGCAGTAATAAATGCTATTATGGCTTTCAAAGACCTACTGCATCCAGTACAACTATTGATAAGAACAGACAACACCACAGTGATGTGGTGCATAAACAAACAGGGAGGAACTCATTCATATCCCCTGTGCAGACTAGCCATGTCCCTTTGGAGCACGGCTCTGGAATTGCAAATCCAACTTCAAGCACAATTCCTGCCAGGGAAGGGAAAACACACTGGCAGACAACCTGAGCAGAAATATGACAGATCCACACGAATGGAAGTTCCATCCTCAAGTTTTCACAATGATCATTCAAGCATGGGGAAGGCCAGACATAGATCTCTTTGCCACCCACAGAATTTACCAGTTGACAAAATTCTGCTCAAGGACCTTTCATCCACAGGCCTGGAAAGTGGACGCACTCTCTTTCAGTTGGACAACAATGACAGTTTATGCCTTTCCACCTCTTCGACTACTGGCCAATGTTCTATTAAAAGCCAGAGCAGACAGACCAAAGATGATTCTCATTGCTCCAGACTGGCCAAGACAACACTGGTACCCACTCCTGAGGAGCCTGACGCATTCCCCACCATGGATCCTGCCTCTAATGCCTCTTCTACTGACTCAGCACAACTTCAAAACTCTTCACAGTCAGCTGAAAACACTCAATCTAGCCGTATGGAGGATTCCTTAAATTCACAGCAGACCCTACTCTCCAAGGAGGTGCAGGTTGTCATTTTGGAGGCCAGAAGGCCTTCCACTAGAAAAGCCTACTCCGCAAAATGGAAACGGTTTTGTGTCTGGAATCAGAAAAAGGGTCAGAATCCTGGAATACTGAATTTACCTCAAATACTACAGTACCTAGCCGAGCTGCTAGGCAGTGGACTTTCATTCTCCTCCATCAAAATCCATGCCTCAGCCATTTCTGCAGAGTACAACACTGATCCTCCTTTATTCTCTCACCCTCTCTTAAGGCAGTTCCTCAGAGGGGCTAAGAATATAAAACCCCCAAGGAAGCAACCAGTACCTGCTTGGGACCTCAATTTCATTCTAGAAAAACTAACCCTGCCTCCTTTTGAGCCAGCTGCTTCAACAGATCTGCAATATTTGTCATGGAAAACAGCCTTCCTTCTAGCTATCACCTCAGCACGCAGGGTTTCGGAACTACAAGCCCTCATGGCTGTGCAGCCTTTCATCATTTTCCATCAGGACAGTGTTTCCTTACGAACCAATCCTTCATTTATGCCAAAGGTAGTATCCAGGGTAGCCTTGAATCAGACTATCCACTTACCTACCTTTTACCCTAATCCACAAAACAAAGGGGAGAGGTTACTACAGTCCTTGGACATTCACAGACAGCTCTGTTATTATTTGGGCAGAACAAAGCCTTTCAGAAAATCAAAGCAACTCTTTGTGTCCTATGCTACAGGTGCTCAAGGGAAGCCTATTTCCAAACAGACAATCTCAAAATGGATAGCCCACTGCATACGCTTTTGTTACTCTTTTCATGGTAAAACTGTACCTACAGGCATCAGATCTCACTCCACAAGGGCCACAGCTACCTCTGCAGCTTTCCTCAGGGGGGTTCCTACCAAAGATATTTTGGAAGCAGCCACTTGGAGTTCTGTACATACTTTCTCCAAGCACTATCACCTACCATTATACTCCAAAACTAGAGCGGGCTTTGCCACTGCAGTCTTGCAGGGCATCCTGGCTCCACCTAGTGCCTACCACCCCTTTATTAGCTTTGGGATTCTACCCATCTGTTATGACTGCAGCTGTATGCACGATGAACATAGTACAGTTTTGTACCTACCATAAATGTAGATGTTCGAGTGCTAATACAGCTGCAGTCCAGGTTTCCCTCCCTCCTTCCCCTCTTGGGACAGGCCTTATGGCTAACACCTCCTCATACAACCTCATTGGGGTATTCTTTTATGGTGTATTTGCTTGCAACTACTGTTTTTTGATTATATTACATTTGCTTTATTACATAAATTTATGTTTTGCCTTCCTTCTGGGGGCACCTGACATCTGGGGCAAGAAAAACTGAAGGAAATGGCGTCTGCTGGTTCTTTCATACCCCTGTCGCACTGACGTCAGGGAAGAAGCGACGACAACCAACGCCAGACCTAGACTTTGGAATTCGGCCAACCGTGGACCCACCTGACGGCAGGAGAACCCATCTGTTATGACTGCAGGTGTATTAGCACTCAAACATCTACATTTATGGTAGGTACAAAACTGTACTGTCTTTGATATTTATGTAAGCTTGTTGTAAGGACCTCCACATATGTAGGTTTATGTATGCCCTGCAAAGGATGTATTATGTGAAGCGTGCTTGTGTTTGGAAGGTCTCTGATGTTTATGTAAGCTTCTTGTAAGGACCTCCACATATGTAGGTTTGTGTGTTGTTGGTTTGGTAGGTGCAGGAGGTGAGGTATGCATGCTGTCAACCTGATTAGTATCAGATGAACTGACTGGTGCGCAAGAGAGCCTGGATTCTAGGTTCTTGATGTAGATGCATCTCTCACATAAAGAATTTGTGTAGACTAGAAGAAGTGGGCTGTCAGTGTACATGAGGCAATTGCTACATTGCCTCAGGATGCCCATGTCGACCAGGCTGACTGGGGGAAACTGAGGGAAATTGTCCATCCATAATGCTTGGTAAGTTGATGTGGTCAGAAAACAGGGAGAGGACAGGAAGGAACCAGTAAAGTAGTGGACAAACAATGTGAAGAGCTTTAATAGGATCTGTGTTGGTACCTCAGGAGTATCACTGAATGTATTACCTCTCCATGATGGAATAATCATGAGAACTCACCGATGGAGCACCAATGGAGTACTAAGGAAAAATATGCAGACAACATGTTTGTGCCTATAACCACCAACGGTGCCCACTGCTGTGCCGCAGTGTGCGATGCACAAATGCAGTGCTGCGTAGCAGGCGAGCACAAACTATTCTAAATGAATTAACCAGTTAAAAAGCTCAAAACTTAGCCCTTTTCCAGCAACCTTCAATCAGATGAGTTCTAACTGCACACTTCTGCCCCTAGGGTGCAGGACAGCCCTCTCTGGTTCCTACAGTCCATAAGCATGTCTTGTCAGAGCCATCGATTTCCTTCTCTCCAAGGCATTCTGCATTCAAGGTAGGAGCAAGAACTTTCTCTGTTCCAAGAGTTCAGACTTCTCTCCTGTCTTCGACATTGACTACCCAACACCATTCAACTCTGCATCTAGAGCCTCAACCAATTGTGCCATTGGGACAGCCAGCCCAATCTAGTCTCCAGAGCACCCAGCAGGGTATACTAATCTCTTTTGACACTTCTCCAGAGCATTCCACAGAAGAAGTTCCCAGGAAGAGAAAGTGTAAAAGGAAGCACTTGGACTGTGGACACAAGAGTGTGTTACAGAAGATACCAGTTTTGATGGGGGAGGTCTACAAGATCAGGACCAGATGATGTCTGATTTGGAGACATCCTAGAACAACCCTTCCCAAGAAGCATTTGTATTCCTGGAGGCATTTGGAACTGGCCTGCCTACCTCCTGGATGACTCTGCCTGCTGATGAGCTCATTCATTTGGTCTCTTGATGAGAGTGAAAGGAGCCTGATACCATAGAGCCTATCCCTACTGGACCACATAGGATCCTGGCACCACCAAAGGGCAGAACATATTGGAGCAAGGGAGTACCAGATAATGCCATGGTCATAGTGGCAGCCATGAAGAAGGAACTAGTGGGGCAAAGTTGCCTTGTACACCCCCCTAACAGGGAGTCTGGGGCACTGGGCAGTGAGTCTATGCTTTGGCAACCTTTGCCCTTCGGTCGCTAAATTATTTGGCACACTTCATGAGACCCCAGAGGGATTTGAATAAGGAACTTTTACAAATCCCTCACCGGGACCATGTCCTTCAATGCAGAGAGCACTATTGCCTCACAGTTGGCTACCTTCAGTCCATTTCAAACATCTTTGTGAGGCTTATCTCCCACGCAGCTGAAGGTACCTCATGGGCTGCGGGTTCAGGCATTTCCAGTAGAAGACATGCCCAGATACTCTTGTATGACTTTGCAAAACCCTTCAAATCTTCCTTCGGTGCTCCTTTTGACAGAAGTTCCTTATTTGGCCCCAAAGTAAGACACGCTCTCTAGGTATGAGCAGGAAGGAAAAACCCTGTCTGCTGTGGGCATAAGTTTTTCATCTGCTCAGTGGACTTTTTCCAGGGACAAATAAGGAGGACGGAAAGTATGATTCAATAAAATCCCAGGGTTCCTTACAAGATCTATGTGGAGACCGTTCCCCGAGGGGCAGAGGGGGATCGCTAATGGCAAACATAATCCACGTGGCAGAGGTGGCCCGTGTAACCAGGGATCTAGAGATGTCTTCTTTGACAGGTCCTATCAGTGCTCCTGAAAGGAATTCTGACTGCCATCTCTGGAAGCAGTTGGGGGGTCGTTTATCCCTGCACCAGAGAGTTTGTCTGATGATGATGTGGATAGGGTAGTGCAGAGGTTTCTGAAGACACCGGCCTTGGCCAAATTATTACTGGATCTGAGTCCAAAGACATCTGATCTGACAAAGTCCTCTCCATCGGAGCCTACTCCTCCTGTGATCCATCCCCTGGTTTTGGAGCCAGAAGATTAGAATGTCCAGCTGGTGTCTGTTAGGATCCTAGACCCATGAGTTCCTCTGAACTGATGTCTGCCCTCTGTGCTTCTGCGTAGTCGGAGTGGGAGATGTCTAGGAACAGACACTCCCTGGTTGAGTCTGGACAGCGGGTTCAGATCTCATTGGATATGACCCTGCCTCTGAAGGCTTTGTTGCGGTGACTTTGCCTTCTCATGTACCCCCTCCACAAGACCGCAGAGACCGCAGGCCTCAGGATGCCCAGCAAGAGACCTCTCCCTCTTCTGAAACTTCCCCTGATTACCCCACTGAGGAAGTCTCTCGGAAGAGGACTTGTAAGAGGAAGCATCTTGACTCCCCAGAAGAATCTGTCAAATCTGGTACTGACCTTGATGATGCAGAAAGGGTCCCCACGGTCACCTCCTGAAGATGTCTCCTTCAGAGACTTCCTGGAAATGTTAAAACAGAGACAACCCCTTTAGCTGAGGAGTCAGTATGCCTGAAGGCTTTCATGTCTCGCCTTTCCGCCTCTTGGGTGACACCCCCCCTTCTGATGAGCTTATTGATTTTATATCTCTGAAGGCTTGGGGAAACCCCATAGAGCCGACTCCTAGGAGGCCAAATATAAATGTATCACCACCCCTTTGGATGAGCCTTTCTTTACTAAATGTGTAGCAGTTGATGCTATGGTCATAGTGGCAGCCACTAAAAAGGAACTATCTGAGACCAGTGCCACTGTCCATCCCACAAATAAGGATTCTGGGACCATGGATAGGTATGGGAAGTGAGTCTTTTCATCAGAAACCTTTGCCTTATGGTCGCTGAACTACTTAACTCATTTTATTAAGTTACAGAGGGACCTGGTTACAGAACTGTCTCCCTTCAAGGAGCTGTAGTTGATGCGGCGGCAGACAAAGTAACTGCTCAGCTCACCACCCTGAACTCCATTGTAAAACTCCTTCGTGAGACTCAACTCATATGTAGCAGATGGAATGAGTAGGGCAGCGAGTTCAGGCATCTCTCTCAGGCGGCAGGGCTGGATGCTCCTTTGAAATTTCATAGAGCCCTTCAAGTCTTCCTTCCTAAATGTCACTGTTGATGGCTCCTCTCTTTTTGAGCCCAAAGTAAAAGAAACTCTAACCAGGTTTGAACAGGAAGGTAAGACCTTATCTGCCATTGCAGAACATTTTCCACATCCACTAGACCCTTTCCCAAAGGTCAAAGAGGTAGTGAAAAGATGTGGTTCAAAAAATCATAAAGGTCATTTCAAGACATACACGGTAAAGGTTCCCCTAGAAACAGAGGGGGGAACAATCATGGAAGATGCCACTCTCGTTGCAAGGGAGGCCTTCAGAATCAGGGCTCCAGAGAATCTTTCTTTGGTAGACCCTTTCAGCACTCCTGAGGGGGTGCCCAATTGTCCTTCTCTGGAGGCAGCCAGGGGACAATTGTCTCTGCACCTTCATACCTGGCTAAAAATAAATGACAGATGAGTGCAGAACATAACATTCCACCCAGTCAAAAGGAACAAGCAACCTTAAAAATTCAAAAGTTGCTAAGAAAAAGTCTTCCATGAAGTCCCTACAGACCAGAGAGGATTCAGAACATACTCAAGGTTCTTTTTAGTTCCAAAGAAAACAGGGGATGGGAGACCCATGGTGGATCTCAGCATTCTAAACAAATCTTTGAAAAAGAGCAAGTTCCAGATGGTGCCATTGCAGTCAGTACTTCTGTTGGATGTGCTCTATAGACCTTCAGGATGCGTATTACCATGTAAGAATAGAAAGGAGGTCCAGAAGGCACTTGCGCTTCCAGCTAGGGGCCAGTCACTTCCAATTTTGAACTCTGTTGTTTGGTCTCACTACAACCCCCAGAGTGTTCACCAAATGAATGACAGTAATTGTGGCTCACCTGAGATATCAAGGATTCTGGGTGTTTCCATATCTGGACAACTGGCTCATAACCGCCCCGACCAGGCATCTTTTGATA
Organism: Protopterus annectens; assembly: GCF_019279795.1. Classification (NCBI taxonomy): domain Eukaryota; kingdom Metazoa; phylum Chordata; order Ceratodontiformes; family Protopteridae; genus Protopterus; species Protopterus annectens. The sequence goes on from NC_056731.1 coordinate 509,500,468, forward strand.
CAGGCCAAGGACTATCCCTACAACTCTGTTCCTCTCTAGGAATTACCATAAATTTTGAAAAATCTGCTCTAGAGCCATGCCAAAACCTGGTCTTCATACGAGTGCAAATAAACACAAAGGATGGTAGCAGAGCTTCCACAAGCCAAGAGTGGACAACCTTCGGTATTATGTGAGTATGTTGATCAGAAAGAGATGAGCTTCTGCCAAACTAGTTCTCCAAGTACTGGACAAAGTGGTCGCCTCATTTGTCCTTATTCTCTTAGCTCATTTCTACATGAAAATTCTTCAGAGGTTACTTTCTACGCAGTGGTCAGTTCTAGAACTGCCAATGACACATGAGATCATGATAACCAATTCATGCAAAGAGGATCTTCAGTAGTGGATTCGCTCTTCCATGGTGTCTTAAGGCCGTCACTTTATTCCTTCCCAACCCCAAGCCGCGGTAACCATGGATGCTTCCCAGATAGGGTGGGGGGCCATTATCTGGTGAAGATGGTTCAAGGCATCTGGCATCAGCATGAGGCCCATTTGCACATAAACATCTTGGAGATGAGGGCTGTGCTTTTATCACTGAAACATTTCAAGAGATCCTCCCTCTGGGAATGATAGCATTTCAGTCAGCCAACATGTCTATGGACTGGTACATATACAAGCAAGGGGGAACCAGATCCTACCCACTTTGTCAAGAAACCCTGAGGGTTTGGTGATGGGTTCCATCTTCCAACTGCTTTCTGATAGCAACACACATTCTGGGGAAGTTCAACGTAATAGCAGACAAATTTGAGCAGAGCCATATTACGGCCTCATGAATGCTCCCTCAAACAAAAAGTTGTGGAAGAGATTTTCCAAAAATGGGGCCAACTTGCTGCATCCTTTTTGCTTCATCCACCAATGCCAAATGCAGCAACTACTTTGCCCTGATCCCCTCTCCAGGGAGTCCCCAAGGAATGCACGTGTTCACGATTGGCGCTCGGGACTTCTTTATACCTTTCTGCCAATTCCTGCAAATCCCAAATTTCTACAGAAAGCAAGTTTGTTGAAGAGGACAGTAATCCTAATTGCCCAATATTGGCCTCGACAAATTTGGTTCCCCTTCCTTCAGCCTCATGTTCAGAATGAACTATGGATTCTGGACCCTGTTCCAGACCTTCTGACTCACCTGTCAGGAATGGTTCATCCCAATCTAGGCAGTCTCAAACTGACAGCTTGGCTATTCCAATTCCCATGATAGCCAGGTCTCCTTCCCTTTCCTCTCCTGTCAAACACATTTTGCTGTTTCCTCATAAGTCATCGACACAGAAACTATACAAAGGAAAATGAAGAGGTTTGTTTTATGGGCTAACTCTCTTCAAATTGACCCCTGTACTGCTCCCACTCATTTTATTCTAGATTTTTTGGCTAAGCTTTTTAATGAAGGTGTTGTTACAGCTACTATTAGAGTTCAATTGGCAGCAATTTCAAACTTTCATATAGGAGAAAATGGCTATGGAATCATGTCAAACTAACTTTGTAAAGCTTTTTGAAAGGAACTGCAATCCCAAAACTAGTGTACAAAAACCTATCTCCACCTTGGGATCTGAATTTTGTTTTGTCGAATATTATCTATCCTCCGTTTGAACCTTCTGCTACCTGTGACTTAAAGTATCTTAAGACGCTCCTATTAGTAGCAGCAAGGAGAGTTTCAGAATTAAACAGTTTATCTGCCAAGCCACCATATCTCATATTTCATGAAGACAGTTTCTTTATGCACCGACTCCTCCTTTCTCTCCAAAGTTGTGTCTGAAAGTAACCTCAATCAGTCTATTGAGTTGCCATTTTTTTCCCCAAATTTTCAGAATAAAGGAGAGTACTCATTGCATCTACTGGATGTTCATAGACAGTTACGTTTTTACTTACATAGAACAGCAGAATTCAGACAATCAGACCAGCTATTTGTTTCTTTCTCTAACACTAGGAAAGGCCTGCTAGTATGTAAGGTTACCTTATCCAAGTGGCTTTCTGAATGCATTTCCTTTTATTGTAATTCTGAAAACAAAACTCTCACTGCATCTGTCAAAGCTCACTCCAGCTGGGCGATAGCTACTTCTGCAGTTTTCCAAGCTAGGCTCCCTCTGGGCAATGTCTGTGCTACAGCCACATGGGCTCATAGCTTTAAAAAAAAAAAAAGCCTCATAGCTTTATTACTCATTACAAGGTAGGTTTGGCCTCCAGAAGTAGAGCATCCTTTGGTTCTATGGTTCGGAGAAATGTTCTCCCATGAGCCACCCAAGAATCAGGTAGCTTGGGATGTGGTCCCACAACTGAGAATAAAGTCGAGATTGACATCACCACATAAAGAAGTTATGTACTTACCGTAACATTCCATGTGTGTTGTCCATCTCCCCCTTTATTCCTCACAACCCACCCACCATACCCTCTGCCTATGCTCCTGGGAGACCACATAGTACTAATTGGATATCATTGAACTCTATAGCATCAGAAACCACTTTCCTTTTAAGCTATGAATAACTTTTCCTCTATTATTATTTATTGGGGGCAAAAAATATCTGAGAGAGTTAGGAAACTGCATTATGGGTAAGGTAGAATGCCCACAAGCTTTGCTGAAGGCCTCGAGCTTTTGTAAAAGGCTGAGACTGATATGATCCAACCCACAAGTGATGATAAAGGTGGGGATGGACAACCCACATGGAACATTATGGTAAGCACATAACTTTTTTTCCTGCACCACAAAAAGGAAAATGATTTTACACCAGAATCTTTTTGTAACCAAAAAGGAGCTGTTGTGGAGACCAGTGTTTAGAGCTGTTGTACTTTTCTGAAAGTACTCACATTCAAAATTCTCATCCTACAGATGGTCCTACCCCTTCTTCCAGACCACTGTTTCATGGTGACTTTACATCTGAATGATCCTTATCACATTCAATACCTCCCAATTTCAGCTTGGACTTACAATAGTCCTATCCCACACCTCACAAAGAATTGTCTTCCTAGGGAGTATGATTGACACAGAAAATAGTCTTTTTTATGGGAAGACAAAGTCCTGACTGTTTAAAACACTTTCAGGGATCTCTCTGTTCTGAAAGCTGCCTCTGCAAGAGAGTTTCACAAATTTCTAGACCCTTGGCATCAGTGATTATCTTGACTCCATTGGCCAGACTCCATATGAGAAGAATTCAATGCTACTTAGCACCTGCTTCCCTTGGAGTTCCAAGTGCCATTGGTGGAGGGATAAGAAGGCTCTCAATCCAGACATGCCCTTTTCCCTCCAGCCCCCAGTTCAGTCAGTCTAGATGGACTCTTCGGATTTTGCATGGGGACCAGTTTCCAGAGGAGTTCTAATGCAAAGCGAATAAGGTCCTTCGGACACTATAAAGCACATAAAATCAAAGAAACGTTAGCAGTGATTCAGACCTTAAAATCTCTTAGTGTCTCCAGGTCCTGTTTTATGGGTTGGAGCACCATAGTCATGTGGTGCCTGAACAAACAAGGGGGTACAAGGTCATACACTCTTTGCCAGTTGTTAATGACCTGGGAGCTAGCCTTACATTATTTTCTGATGCTTCAGGCATCATACATGCTGTCAGAGCAAAACCTCGTGGCATTCAGACTAAGCAGATCCCAGGCAAACCCTCACGAGTGGGAATTCAGGACAGAGTTCTGGCAGGATTTGTCCAGAAGCAGGGGCCACTTCAAATAGTTTTCTTCACCTCCTTTAAAAGCAGACCATTGGAAAAAATTCTGCTTGAGACATCCTTGCAGCCAGGCTCGGAGAATATTCTGGTTCCCTTGGACAGGAATGTTCCTTTATGCATTTTTACCCTTTCCACTAGCTCCTAAGGTACTTCTAAATATTCACAATGAATTGCCAAAGATTATTGTGGTGACACTCTTTTGGCCCAGGCAAAATTGGTTTTCCCTTTTAATAGAATTGACCAAGAGCAATTAAACAAGCTTCCTCATACTGTGGATCTGTGCACACAGTGTCAGGGGTGACTGATGCACCCCAGTTTAGAGCAATTGATACTGACACCCTGGATGATTCTGTATTGATATCTTTTAGGCACTTGTTCCATAAGGATGTGCAGCAGGTATTGGATGAGGCAAGAAAACAGGCAACTAGAAAAATCTGATGTTTACAGTAGGTGGTGCCTAACTGATACCAGAGGGTCCAGTATCGCATTTTACCCCCTGGTTTTCAAACATTTGTGTGAGTTACCTAATGATGCATTATTTTATGCATCTGTCAAAGTACATCTTGTGGCCACTTCGGCTTGTCTGCCTATGGATCTACCTTGTTTTGTCTCTTTTTGTGATCAAGCAGTTTATGATATGAGTGTTCAACTTGCGACACCCCCCCCCCAAAAAAAAAGCAAATTCCTCCTCCTTGGGTTCTCAACTTTGTAATTAAAATTTGATGTCATCTACTTTTGAACTGGCTGATTTGAGGTTCATCACTTGGAAAACTGTTTAGCTTATTGCTCCGATATCTGCAAGAAGAGTTCGTGAGCTGCAAGCCTTTCTCCTCCCTGATAGGGTAAGCTTTGAGAATCTACTCATCTGCCACTGAGGCAGTGTGAATGATGAACATGGTACAGTTGCCTAAGTCCTACTTATCTGCAAGAATAAATGTTCAAATTTCACACTACTGCAGTAGCAGCACTCACCTACTTTATTTTATATACCCTTTATTTTGTTTATAGTTTGATGGTATCCAACCTTGTTGTGTTGTTGGCTGGCTTTGGTTATTTTTATTCAGGCAGTTCTTGCTTCTGGCACTTGGTTCTTCCCATTTGGAACTAAAAGCCTGAATAACTGACTTTCTGTGATAGGGGTTAGTGTGTCCCTTATGGGAAGGGGTTAGCCAATCCCCTGTCATAAAGGGTCAGAGGAGATGTTTCTCAGTTCTGCAGAGCTGGCAGTGTGGAGTTTGCACAGACACAGAACCCATATGGTATCAAGGCAGTGTGAAATTTGAACATCTGCTGTTGCGTGTAAATAGAACTTGTGCAACTGTACTTTCTCATGGTCATTATGAACATTTTTTCTGTGTACTTCAGTTAGTATTTGTGTCTCTGGCTCAGGTTCTGAGTCATGGATAAACTTGCAGCAGTTGGCAACCAGCTTGACCATTACACCTTAGAGTGAGAAGCCCAGATGCATCATCCTTCTGCTTTGAACTATTATTTGAAACATTTGCGGAATGGATGCATTTCTAGCAGTCATCTAGACTGACTGCTTTGTATTGATTAATTTGTAGACAGCTGCTCATTGTACTACAGTCTTTGAACAAGTCATGGGTAAACATTGCAAGTATATCAATCTTTGAAAGGTGAGCATTATTGGACATTTAGTTTTTTTAAATCAAGAATAGTAGTGATTGCAGTCTGATCATTTTTCAGACTGACCTTTGTAGGAGTGGGCTTACCAACTTAAATAAAAAATAAATAAAACTTAGTGGGAGGAAAGTATAAATGGTGACAGCAAAAACAGTTATATGAATTTACATTATGTAGTAGAGTTCCATTAAGAAAAAAAGTTCCCCAAACAAAATTTGATAAATTAAGGTTGTAGATTTTGAAGATCAACAAGACATAAAGACATTGGCGTTCTCAACAGAAAAGAGATGTGGATTGCAAGTGAGGTGTAAGGTTGTGACACAGAGGCTGTGAACTTTAGGCATAATTGTAGAAATAAAATCCATGAAAAACTTTAAGTGTGTAGGGAAGCTGGAGATCTGCATACCATGGGGACATATCACTGCAGTAGGGCCAATATCCCTGGTAAGATACTCATCAGTAAGGTAGTGCTTATATGCGATCTTCCAAGTACTGGAAGTAGGGAATTGCACAGAAAAAGAAGCTTCTTGATAGAATTTTTATCTCCAGATAGAGACTGCCATATCTGTCCTTGTTTCTGGAAATAAAAATGCAGATCTGCTTGATCCAGCTTAAGGTTGTTTACCTGGTTTTGAGTTACCCAGTGTTTCATCAATTTAGATTAAACTTCTGTATGCCATTTTATCTGTTTTGAAAATGTCGTAGAGTATTTCCCTCAGGATGATATCCAACCCCCACTGTCCAACAAGCGTACCACTCTATTTTATAATTTCCTAGTACTGCTATGGGGATCCCTATACTGCATCCTTATTTATATTGCTTATTTAGTTATATTTTTGAAAGGGTCATCAACTTGACTGGCACTGCTGAATAAATGAAAACTGACTGTTTGTTCTGCAGTAATGAAATACATTAAAAAAACTTGTATTCCACAAACAAAATGCTGTTTTCTCTTTTTCAGGCTTTGTTAAAAAGACTTGAATCTGTGAAGCCAACTACTGGTATGAAACGTTCTGAGCAATTACTTGACTACCAACGTCAGATGGGTTATTTGGGTTCAGCACAGTCACTTCTAAAGCCAAACAGATCATTGGGGAGTAAAGTGCCCTCAGGTAAAAAAGCTTTGATATTGTGTGTTTCTTTAGGTTCTTAATTGTAGTGCAAAATGTCCTACTATTATGATCAGTATGGCAACCTAATCAACTAATCAGCTGATGTTTGATTCTCTGGATGTTTTAGTGCAGTAGATTCACTGTATTCAGTTATCTTAGAGCACAGGAGCATAAGTTAATCTTAGAGGGGATTGCTGGAGAATAGTAAGGAATGCAAGAATCCTTTTCACTTGAGCCTAATTTCAGCATCTACTTTTGCAACCACTCCAAAAGGTCTGAGATTCCACAGTGGCAGCTGCAGTGTACAGGCCTTGGCGAGTTCCTTATCCATGACTGTTTTGGCTCTTTATTCCTTTAAATTGTGTCAGACGTCAGTATCTTAATGCAAAGCATTTTTGCAACAGATGACACATTTAGACCAATGTTCTTTGGTGCTAGGACCTATTTGGTAATCTTTTGTCTTGATGTGTGACAGAAGCTCCTCTTCACTGTATCAGTATCTGCACTACCTTCCTTCCTCTTCCAATATTTTTCCACCACAGAACTGAATTAAGATAAAACAATATTGTGTTTGACTTTTTTTTTTTTTTTTTTTTTTCCCCTAGCTTCTTGAGCATCATGTTTTTTCCTGCCACCTTCACTAATCGCAATAATGATTGCAACAATGATTTTCAGCATTCCAACTGCTTTAGTAGTTTATAGGCTGTATGGGTTGTGTCTTTCTGAAGACACAACCACTATCCAGCTTGTATACGCTCTGCTTCCTATCTTGCTGCCTCATAGAGTTCAGAGACATCACAGGAGCTTATTTTCCTGGTTACGTCCCCATTGGGGTACCCTTCATCTCAAAATATTGCCCTTTAAAAAATGCTATTTATTTTACTTGGATTTTTTAGTGATGGTGCCCCTTTAAGAAATATGGTATATTTCTAATGTCAAAAGTTTTCTATCATGGAAGCTATGCTGTGTCTAATTTGTGAGCTATTTTAGTGAGAAAATGTATGATTTGTATAAATGTTTATTTTATGATAAACTTTAATGTTAAGTGTTTTATGTGGGCAGGAACTGCTTTACAGTATGTTAATGCTTGTGTTCACTGTATGACAACTTACTGCTATTTTTTTCTGTTAGACTAAAATTTATTGGAAGGGATTTCTGACCAGATTTTTGTGTGCTCCTTATGCATTACCTTGTTTAAGGAACTGTGTGTGTGTGTGTGTGTGTGTGTGTGTGTGTGTGTGTGTGTGTGTGTGTGTGTGTGTGTGAGAGAATAATAAGTGGGCTACTTGTGAACACTATTTGACAACTTCCAACCAACTAATTCCAGTGAAACTTACTGCTTCTGAAGCATCCTCCTCGGTCATAGCATAGATACTTACTCTGCTCCTACTGATCCAACTTCTGCTGTTCCTAGAAAGAAAACCCAACTTAGTTCATGACAAATCCATCAGCTTAGTCAATGCCTCAACTGATGGTGGGTTACTCTGTAATAGTCAGTAGTCATTCCTAAGACCACTCACTTATCTCTCCAGCATCCTCTGGTGTAGCACTTTCAGTCACCACAAACCAGGAGTCACCTGTGTCTTCAGCTGTTCCACTGGCCAATGTGGGCATGGGAAAGCCCTCTTTTCTAGGACAGGGAGAGAGACTGGGGAATGGTGATTGATGTAGCCTAGGAAAGAGAAATCTTGGTGGGACAGAAGTAGCTTCTGAGAGTAGGTCATCAGGGATACTTTCAGAGAAAAAAGGTTAAACATTGTTCATCTGAATCTATTAGAAAAGATGATTTGCTTACCTTTGCTAAGAAGTTGTCACAAACTGTTAATCATGGTACTCAGAATTCTTTACCTGTAGAAGAGGTTAGTAGAAATATTATTTGCTATAAGTAACTATGCCTTATTCTGTTCCAATTCCACCATTACGGACAGCTATGGAGGGTATATTTAATGCTGTCTGTAGCAATCTTGATTCTCAACCTTCAGTCCCCCCCCCCCAAAAAAAAAAAAAAAAAAAAACAGTTTGAAAAACTTTATAAAGCCTAACAAGCATTTTTCCTCACCTTGGGTCTGACCCTGTTTATCCACGCCTTCACTAGTTAGGAACAGGCTCTTGGTGTCCTCAAATCCTTCCCTTGTGCACAAGGAAAGGAAGTTTAGTAAGAGAATATTTTCTTCTACTTTGGAGCATAGAATTCTCAGACCCATACATGGAAGTTTGTGCTTTTTTGTATTGATAGTTTGAAAGAATTGGTTACCATGTTCTACCCTGAAGATAGTTAGTGCTTGTCTAAATTAATTTTTTTCTAATATTTCTCACGTATCTAACCATGCTTTAAGGAGTGTTTATGATTTGCAGGTACTGTGTCTACGGCAACTACTACTACTGCTACTACTACAGTTCTGAGTAGATATGCCTGGGTATGCAAGCAAACATTTACTGATGAGGTACATTCTGAAATCTGAAATACAGCTTTACATAAGGAAGTTTTATTTGGCCCGTCTGTTACTTGGATCCTCAAATAATTTGATTCAGAGCAAAATTAATTTATGGAGTTTTCAAGCCCCCTCCCCTTTTCACATCTCTTGGATCCTCTTTCATGTCTAAGAAACAAAACAAGCAATTCCTGCCTTTTCAAGCCAAAATGGGTAACAAAAAGAGATGACAGGGTTGGGGGGGGGGGAATACAAGGATCCTTTCCAAAAATGGGGAAATGTACAATGGGTTCAACTTCAGAATGACTAATAACATTCTTTCTCTCACCCCTTTCCCTCCTGCCCCGGTTTCATAAAATCTGTCCACGTGACTGTCTCTTTACATTCCCCTTAGGAACATATTGTTGCTGGTTTTTGAGTGTTAAAAGTGGTTCAGGAGGGATACATTTGGCATTGAATGTAAATACCTCATTTTAGGGGAGTTCCTCCCAGCCCTCTGAGCCAAACATTTTTTTTTTCCTCAGGTTCTTCAGCACTTAATCATGCAAGGAATCCTAGAACCATTATCAGTAAATCAAAGGAGTCTATTCTAGGAGATGTTTTTGGAACCAAAGAGAGAGTATTCTTGGAGACCAGTCCCAGACCTTTCCTTCCTAATTCTGTATATGAACGTCCCAAAATTCATGATATTGACTCTCTAGAATCTGACATCTCTTACTCTTAAGTCTTCAGGAGACTTCACAGACTTTGTGTCTGGGTCACATTGTTTCTGTGCATTACACTTTATTTACAGCTCCAATGGTATTTATAAAGTGCCTAGCTCCAGTCATAGCTCATTGCAGACTAAATGGCGTTCATATATTTCCTTCTCTAGACAACTTACTCATCTTTGCAGTCTTTTCCCAAATGTCATTACAAGGGGTTTCTTTTCTTATGATCAATCTGGGGTTCCAGATAAATCTTTAGAAATCCTGCTTGACCCAGTCAAACAGGATTGTCTTTCTAGGATGTCTTTTAGACACTCTGCAACAAAATGCCTTTTTAACACTGGAAAAGGTAGATTTTTGTCTGGAAATTTTCCAGAGCTTCTCAAGTCCATTTCAGATTTAAACCAGGGAGTATCTCAAGATGTTCATCATATTGATTACTGCTACAGTAGCCTTAGCTATATGGGTTACATCCTGCCAAGGATATAACAGCTGGCCAGCTTCCAAGACTTCAGGGCACTTTCCATGTGCCCAAACTGTCAGGCAGCTCGAGCTGAGCTGACTAAAAGGCAAATTTGGGAGCAAAGCTGTTGGTAGCTTTACTGACACTGAAGGGTGTGCTCCTCCGTGGCTTTTGAGAATTGACAAGTAGGATTGTGCTTGTGTTTGCTGGACAGATAAGCTTCCTTTGGCGGGTAGGGGGATACTTCCATTTTCTTAATTTTGTTGATGTTTTATTACTTTCCTCTTCAGGAAAGTTATTTTAAAGCTAGGTGTGCCATGTTTAATGGACTGCTTTGAGACTGTAACGTACTTTTAACCAGAGTGCTTATTTTTTCTGTCAGTTTAAAAGTAGTATAAAGTAACTGAAAAATTTTTTCTGTGTTGAAATTTTTCATATTTTTATTTTACTTTTGTGGGTCTGGCATAGTGTTTTAAAATTATTTTTACTGTGTTTTTCCGTCAAAAATAACCTTTGTGAACTAGTGGTGTTTACTGGCAATTGCTGCTTGTCTTCCCGGGAAAGAGGCATCATTTTTGACTTGAGCATGGAACAGACTACAGAGTCCATGGTCGTTCCTTTTTCCAACCACAAAAAGAAAAAAATTAAACAATCTTTGCCACCACAGCAGGCTAGTAGTTTACTTCAGTTTTAGATAGGGGACTCTGCTGTGACCATTTGTTGTATCTCAAACCACTCATCCTTTACCCAATCCCTCTGATGTAGCACCTACAGCCAGTATGGACTGGGGAATTAGCCACATCATCTGCAGCTGTTTGGCATCCCCTCAGTGGGCAATCTTGTTGGTCCTGGGAGAGAACAGGAAAGTTCCCCTGTTGTGTCTGAATGCTGTACCCATCCCTGGGGAAGCTGTTAATAACACAGTTTGGCCCATTTATCTTGTCAGAAAGAAACTGAAAACCAAGCATCCATCTTCTACTCCTCGATTTTCTTTGAATAGTAGTAGTTTACTGGGTCTGGCTCAGGGTTTAAAACAGGTTACTGATCATTCTTTTGAAGTAGTTTTTGGTAAAGGAAAGAGGGATTCTTCTTTTCCTGAAGAGATTCAAGATTCTGAACATGAACAGGAAGATTCAGAGATGGATCCAGAATTTTTCCATTAGATTTCTGATTCAGACTCTGAAGAAAGCTCAGTTTCTGATTCTCCCTGTAGGGGATTCTCTTTCTCTACGACTATTGCTAGAATGTGCCACTGTTTTCAGTGGGAGACACTGAGGTTGCTCAGACTTTCAGAAAATATTATCAGTTGTTACAGAAGGATTTTCCCGATCCAATAGAGGATGTATGTGTTACTGTCTGCATTTTTGCTGATAGTCAGCCAGCTGCCCCTAAAAATGCAGTTAGAATATATGAAGTTCCTCAGTCTTTCAAATTTTTATGCACTATTCCCAAACCTGACCCAGCAACTATAGCATTAGTTGATCCCACTGCTAAGTGCATAGTTCATTCTAATTCTACTCTTTCTGATAAGGATAGAAAACTTATTGATAGGTATGGGGGGGGTGCAATACTTCTGCATCTTTGATTTTCAGAATTTTGATTAATGGAGCTCCACTTTAAAGTTTGTTCTGACAAATAGTGATAGTATGAACTGTTTTATCTGCAGTTTCTTCTTGTGAGGAAAATCTTTGGATTACTTTGTTTTTTCTATTGCACAGGTCACTATTCACTGTTTGCAGTGTGTATATGCCTGTCTTGGTACTTCTTCCGTGGCTATGGCCACTGTTACTATATTGAGGAGGTTTGCATGGCTGCATTCTCATAACCTCCCTGATGACATTAAAAATGAGATTTTTAATTTTCTCTTGGGTACATATTTAGTGTTTGGCCCATCTGCTGCAGAAGTGATTAAAAAGTGTAATGAAAGGGGCAAGCTGATCAAGGGAATCACTAACATCTGTCCGTCATCCTTTTTCAATTTTTAAGGGATTTTCTATCTTCCCATCCAAATTTGATAAAAAATGGAATAAACAAGTTTTAATAAAATACAAGTAAACATGTTTAAGAAGAAGGGATCCAGAAATTTAAAAAAGTCTAAAACTTCCCAAAACCAAGGGCAGTCCAACAAGTCTGAATGACTATTCCTATTCAGAAACCCTATGACCCCCCTCCCCTTTTTTTCCAGAAAGTGTGAAGTTCCACTTTTCTCTTTGGCAACGGATTGTTTCAGACAGTAGGTTCTGAAAATCATTCTGAAAATCACTCACCAAGGTTACAGATGACAGTGGGGGGAAATTCCTCCTTTCCAAAATGTTATTCCTCATCCTCCAGATTAGACTGTTTTGTTTATACCAGTTTTTCATCACATGCTGTCCCAAGGAACGGTCAAATCAGTTTCTACTTCCTAGGTGGAGAAGAGTTTTTATTCAAAAATGTTCCTAGTGCCAAAGAAAGGAAATGCTTGGAGACAAGTTCTGGATAGGTTTGCCAACTGTCCAGAATTAAGGGATACTGTCGCTGACATTGAAGAACACAAGAATATGTTTGTTTGCACACAGTAATATTATATGACAATCTCTTGGAGGGAAGGTTAAAGGCACACTTCTATTCTGCATGCATTTTATTTTCACATACATGTCCAGAATTCTTGACATGAAAAGTTGGCAACCCTAGTTCTGGATAAACCTGTTTGTGATAATGCCCACATTCAGAATGATGTCACTTCACAACCTGTTGCCTCTTCTTCCTCTTTCAAGTTTGCTGCTAACACTAGGTTTAAAATATGCTTATCTCATTCTTATTCCTCCAGACTTCAGCTGTTTCTTAATGTATTCTGTGCTTGGATCACATAATCATTTTTCTGCCTTACCCTTTGGACTATACACTGCACCAAAGAGTTCACAAAGTGACTAGCTCCAGTTGTAGCTCACTGCAAGCTGCAGGGTATCCACATTTTTTTATATTTAGATTACTTGCTTATTTTGCAGTGTCTTTATCAGAGTTTCAAGAATCTCTTTCTTGTTTGAGAAATCTGTTACACAAGCTGGGATTGAGTTCCCTGGATGTCAACTAGACACCTTAGTTTAAAGATCTTTTTTTTTTTCCATAGGAAAATATAGATCTTTCTAAAGATCTAGTTCTAAGGTTTTTCACTCCGACATTGATCACTGAAAGGGAATGGCTCAGGAGTTTGGGTCTAATGGCATCTATGATTCTCATGATACCCCTGGCAAGACTCCACATGGAAAAGATGCAGTGATATCTGAAATCAACTTGTTCCCAGCATCAACTGCTTTTATCTTTTAAAATCCCATTGCTGGGGTTTGCCAGAAGAGAAATCGTATGGTGGAGAAAACAGATATCCTTAAATGCTAGTCTGCCTTTCTCCCTCCCTGGTCAGACGCAGTCAGTCACCAGAGACACTTCAGACTTTGCTTGTGGAGCAGTTTCAGGAGGGTTAAAAGTACAGGGGATGAGGGACACCAAGGACAGATGGCATAGTGGTGCACCGGTAGCATTGTCGCCTCACAGCAAGAGGTTCTCTGGTTCGATTTCTGGCTGGAGTGCCTTCTGTTCAGAGTCTCCATGTCATCCCTGAATTCGTATGGGTTTCCTCCAGGTGCTCCGGTTTCCTCCCATGTTACACAAAGACATGTGTCTAAAGCGTATCTCCCCAGGCTGCCGCTGAAAATTGGCTTTGTTCCAAGTTAGACTTTTCCGGTTAACAAATGTTAAATAAATAAAATAAATAAATAAAGTAGATAAATATCAAGGAGATGCTTACCCTGATCAAGGCACTCAACTCTCTGAACCATCTTTGGTCCCCAGGACCTCTTCAAGTGAATACAGACAATACCACAGACGTGTGTGGTACATCAGCAAGCACAGGGGAAACCAGGTTGCACCCCTTTTACAGACTAAAGTGTTAGGTTGGGTATAGCTTCACAGCACAGTTTCAATTTACACACATCCTACATTCCATCAGAGAAAAATTGTGAGACAAACAAGCTGAGCAGGACCAGGGCCTCTTGAATGGAAACTAGATCAGGCGGTCTTCCAAGATTTGACCCATTTGTGGGGAGTTCCTCAAGTAGACCTCTTTGCCTCCTCTGAACAATCAACTGGCATGATTCTGTTCCAGGACACCATGCAAGAAGGCCTGGAAGACAGATGCCTATTCTTTTCCTTAGACAGGAATATTCCTGTATGCTTTTCCACACTTTCCATTAATATCCAGGGTACTTCTGAAGATTCAGAAGGAGTCCCCATAAGATCATTGTGGTGACTCCTTTCTGACCCGGGCAATGGTGGGTTTCCCTTCTTTTGGAATTGGCAAGGGGCAATTGCCACCATCTTCCTCACTGACTGGATCTACTTACACAACAACATGAATATTTGATGCACTCTGACATCAGTCGACTTCAGATGACTGCCTGGAAGATAGTATCTTAATTCCTTTAGGCACCTGTTTACTGAAAACGTGCAAGAAGTACTAATGGAGGCAAGAAAGCCTGATACTAGAAAGTTTGTATGTTAGCAAATGGAAAAGATTTTCTACTTGGTGCTAACAAAGTAACCAGCACCCATTCAGGTCTAGCTGTTCTTTGGTTCTACAATATTTGTGTGAGTTACTATTCCATGCCGTTTCTTACTGCGGTTGTGGTGCTGCAGTAGCGTTGTCGCCTCACAGTAAGACGTCCTGTTCGATTCTCAGCTAGAGCGTCTTCTGTGTGGAGACATGCGTGAATGGGCGTACCTTTGTGGAAGGTTGTGCGTCAGGGCCGGCAACTCGGCACGTAAAAATCCACTGCCAATTATTAGCGGACCGGAGTTCTGCTGTGGCGACCCCTAACCGGGAAAAGCCGAAAGACACAACAACTATTCCATGCCGTTTCTTATTTTGTGAGTGCGTCCTCCTTTTGATACAGTCTCATGTCAAAATGTTCTTGAAAAGTGTTTTTCATAAAAGGCCTCAAAGAAAACTTGTGGCCTCTCCTTGGAATCATAATTTTGTGTTAGAGAAGCTAACACGGGCTCCATTTGAAACAGCTAATCTTGCTGACGTGATGTTCTTAACATAGAAGGGAGTTTTAGTTATACTGATTACTTTTCATCTACAGGAAGGGTATCTGAGTTGCAGGTACTTAAGGTCTGTCACCCCTATCTCATTTTTCATAGGGATAGGGTTTCTTTGTGAACTAATCCTACTTTTATGCCTCAAGTGGTGTCCAACTGTACTTTGTCAAACTAGCCATCTCTCCATTTTCTTTCCTGAACTGAAGATTGAAGCTGATTTGAAGATTTTTAACATATTTATAGGTTTTAGATAAATTTTATAAAATATTATAATATATTATACAGTATTTTAGACATACTGCAATTTAAATTTATTTATTTATTTATTCATCTTTTTGAAAAATATTGGACATCTATACTAAATTTATATTATATTTACACAATTATATTAATTGTATTTAATAGATTTTATGTTTGACTTTTTAGGCAAGAATATGCAGCATTTTTTATTTATTAAATTTGAGAAAAGTATGCTTATATTGGTTTACATATGGTAGTGCATAGCACCAAGATATCCACTGCACCTTTAAGGACAAGTTGAGTTATTCTGGCATTTGGTTAATTGTTTAATTGTGGCTTTATAATGATTTAAAAACCCTGTTAATTGACCTGTATGGTATCTGAAGAAGGTAGGACACTGATCCTACCGAAAGTGCTCAGTTTATTGTGTTAGTGTATTGTATTTCAGTATTAAATTGCGTATATTGGAAAGTTATCGGTCCTACGACTCTGCTTACAGTGCTGCTTGCCGTTTTTGGTTTTACTAGTTTGTACTTCTTTTAAACCTATTTCCTTGCCTGAATGTATTGTTACCACAGTTCCCATTCTTTCTATGTAATTTACTCTTAACCTTTTCTGAAGATCCCATTTTCAGTTGTTTTATCTCTGTTACTGTATTCACTACTTATAGTACAGTTGGTTTAGACTTTGATTTTCATTTTCTAATGATTGCTTTTTTGGCAGCCACCATAATTCAGCAAGGCCTTAGTATGTGTAGGCAATTCCAATTCTGTATCACAGCTCAAAAATCATTTTTTTTAGTCGTACCAATTTGCTCTGCCAGTATTTCTGATAGAGTAGTCTGCAGAGAATTTTTAAAGTCTGCCAACTCATTTACACTCCCAGAAAATGTTCCCATTTCTCTCTCTCTTCCCCATCGCACCTCCAACATTTGCTATCTACCCGAGGAAGAATTCTTTGGAGTCTACTTGGGGTATAAAAATACCTATGTAAACATTTCCAAGAAAAGATCCTAAATCTTTTAGATTTTGTTGCATATTTGGTAGACATACATATATATTCCCCATTGTTTCTTTGAGTTGCTAATAGAATCTGTCTTCCCAATCCTTTCTAACTGCCTCTGATTAATTCTTACAGTTATCATGTAATATTTTGTACGTTGTACTAATTATTCCTTTAACAGCAGCTTCTGTTCTGCATTCTACTAAAAACCAGTGCTGGTCTTTCGCTCAGGATACCCCTATTTATTTCTGTTTGCCTATACTCTTATCAGTCCTTGATAAATACCATCTGTAGCCTGTAGTCCAAATAAATTCTTGGTCTCTTCCCATTCTTATACCATTTCCTCTCTAATTAGCCCCAATACCTTGGTTCTTTTGCCAGTCTTCTCCAATAAATTCCACCCCCCTCTTGCCTGTTGTTTGTATCCCTAATTGTAGTCATCCCTATTGGCAGAATCTCCTTTCTCCATTCCGGTGTTGGCTTAGTTCTTAGAATACTTTCTGCTATTTTGTGAATGTAATAATCTGCATGGGTATTGTTACTCTCCTTAAGAATCTGCATCCAGAGTCCCAGCCTCTCCTTGTTTCTTGAGCTTACTCTGTTTTGTAAACAGCTCTTTCCACTTTGAATTATAGGTTTCTGCTTGTGCTACAGTGGACATAAAAAGTATACACACCCCTGTTAAAATACCAGGTTTTTGTGATATAAAAAATGAGACCACAATAAATCATTTCAAAACTTTTTCCACCTTTAATGAGACCTATAACCTGTACAATTCAATTCAAAACCAAACAAATCTCTTAGGGGAAAAATATAAAAAAAATAAAAAACGTACAATAAGCTGGTTGCATAAGTGTGCACACCCTTAAACTAATACTTTGTTGAAGCACCTTTTGATTTAATTACAGCATTCAATCTTCTTGGGTAGGAGTCTTATCAGCATGGCACATGTTGACTTGGAAATATTTGTCCACTCTTCCTTGCAAAAGCACTCCAAATCTGTCATATTGCGAGAGCATCTTTTGTGCACAGCCCTCTTCAGGTCACCTCACAGATTTTGTATTGGATTTAGGTCTGGGCTCTGGCTGGGCCATTCCAAAACTTTAATTTTTCTTCTGGTGAAGCCATTCTTTTGTTGATTTGGATGTATGCTTGGAGTCATTGTCATGTTGAAAGGTGAAATCCTCTTCATCTGCATCTTTCTAGCAGACGCCTGAAGGTTTTGGGCCAAACGTGACTGGTATTTGGAACTTGGAACTGTTCATAATTCCCTCCACCTTGACTAAAGCCCCAGTTCCTGCTGAAGAAAAGCAACCTCAAAGCATGATACTGCCACCACCATGCTTCACCATGGGGATGGTGTTCTTTTGGTGATGGGAAGTGTTTTGCGCCAAACGTACCTTTTGGAATTGTGGCCAAAAAGTTCAACCTTGGTCTAAGACCACAACACCTACTCCCACATGCTTTTGGGAGACTTGATGTATTGTTTTGCAAATTTTAGCCTGGTTTGGATGTTTTTCTGTGTAAGAAAAGACTTCTGTCTTGCATCCCTTCCCCATAATCCAGACATATGGAGAATACGGGTGATGTCACATGTAGTACACAACCAGTGCTTGCCAAAAATTCCTGCAGCTCCTTCTCTGTTGCTGTGGGTTTCTTGGCAGCCTCCCTAACCAGTTTTCATCTTTTCATCAATTTTGGAGGGATGTCCATTTATTTGCAACATCACTGTTGTCCCATATTTTCTCCACTTTTTGATGAGTGTCTTCACTGTGTTCCATGGTATATCCAATCCTGTGGAAATTTTTTGTGCCCTTCTCCTGACTGATACCTTTCAACAATGACATCCCTTTGATGCTTTGTAAGCTCTCTGCAAACCATGGCTTTTGCTGTAGCAGGCAACTGAGTAAATGTCAGAATAATCCTGTTAGGACAGCTGAACTTCATTTGGGGTTAATCAGAGTCTCTCAAATTGAAGGCAAGTATATGTACCCAAGAAGACTGAATGCTGTAATTAAATCAAAACGTGCTTCAGCAAAGTATTAGTTTAAGGATGTGCACACTTATGCAACCAGCTTATTGTGTGTTTTTTAATTTTTATATTTTTCCCCTATCAGATTTATTTCCATTGAATTGTATAGGTTATAGGTCACATTAAAGGTGGGAAAAGTTTTGAAATGATTTATTGTGGTCTCATTTTTTATACATCACAAAAACCTGGCATTTTAACAGGGGTGTGTACACTTTTACTTTCTACTTTGTTCTATTGGAAGAATCAGCTTATCCCACTTGACTCTTGCTGTCTTCCCCTAAAATCCTTCAAACCTTTATTAATTGCTATCCACAACTTCTCTTCTGATTGATAAAAATACATTTGGTCTGTGTATAAAACTAAAGGGAATAAAAAACATAACTGCTTGTATCTTGCTATCCATATCCATGAAACAGAGTTTCCAGTTTCTCAGTTTTTGTATTATCTTTTGTTTCTTCCCACATATCCTTAGATACCATATGAGACTCCCTTTTAATCCATATTCCTAAATACTTCATTTTGTTCTGTCCCCATAATTATGGATATTGCTGAACCAATTTTGTGTGTTGGTACATAATTTACAGTTATTTCCTTTGTTTTAGTTTCATTAATTTTGTATCCCAAAAAGATTTGAAACTGTTTCGAAATGTTCCACAACACTGAAATGTCCTTTTCTGGTTTTATCAGTTGTAAAATAATATTGTTTGCAAATAGAGCCAGCTTTTCTTGACTACCACGCCAGTTATATCCCTGAATTTTTGAGTCCCTTATTTTCTTTGCTAATGGTTTTAAATGTAATGCAAGTAAAGGAGAAAGAGGACACCTTTGCCTGGTTCTTTTGCACAAACAGAAATTGTCAGTGAGGAACCCACCCACTTTAATTTTTGCCTCTGATCCCTCATATATCCTCCTAATCAGCCTTAAAATTTTATCAGGGAATGCAAATGCTTCCATTGTCCTTTTCATAAACTTCCAGCTTACTCTGTTAAATGCTTTCTCTGCATCAAGACCCACCAACAGCAGTGGTATTTTCTTTCCTTCTGCTTCCCTCTGGATCATTAGTCTTCTGTTAATGTCAAATGTTTGCCTCCCCTTCACAAACCAACACTGATCCATATTTATCAATTTTGGCATCACCATTGCCATTCTTTTAGCCATTATAGACATAAACACTTTATAATTATGGTTTAGGATTCAATTGTGCCTGTATGAAGCTGTAACTGATGGGTCTTTATCTTCTTTAGGTTATTTCAACCACCACCACTTTCTTACAGGATGTCGGTCCTTCTCCTCCTCTTAAAATAGTGTTACACAAAACCTTCCTGATCTTTATCAGTTTTTCCCTGCTAGCTTCCAAACTTCCACAGGAATATCATCAATTCTTGGGGATTTTCCTGTGGATTGGTTATACATCTTCATTTATATCTCATGTCCTCAAATCCTGTTAGTAATTGAGCCTCATCTTCCTCTAACCTTGGCATATTTAATTCTTCCATAAACATTTCCATTTGTGCATTTTATTGATTTCCATATGTCTGCTTTGTGCAGACTTTCATAAAATTGTTGAAATATTTCTAATACCTCTATAGGATCTCTTGTTATCTTCCTTGTTATAGGCTCCCTAAGCTTGGCCACAACCATTTCTACTTTCTTTTGCTTGAGTCTTTGTGCTAATAGTTTTTGAGCTCTGGAGTTATTACACAAAAAAAAAAAAAAAAAAAAAAGTTTAACAGCAGTCTTTCTAAACTATATGCATATTATCAAGGAATTTCTTGTTTAGCATTCTACAGTTGCTGCTTTTCTTGTTCTTTGAGATTCGCCCTATTCTGCAATACTTTAACCTTTGTCAGTCCCTCTAAATAATTCTTAATACTTCTTAACCATACAGTATCTTTCTCTTTTATTTTGACCCTATTTTTAAACTCCACTTTAATTTTATCTCGTTCCCTAGCTATATTTTCGAAAAAAATTCTATTTTTTCCAACTACTCACGAATAGTTTCTACTACCCATTCCTTAAATTTCTCTTTTCAATAGATAAGTGGGAAAGTGCCAGTGTCTCATTTTTATTTCATTACCCTGCATTTTTATTTTATTTAATATTGGCTTATGATATGAAATAGTTATTGGATGTATATCAAAACTTAGAATTAAATGCACATGTTCCTGAGAAATATGTCGTGTCTAGTCTAGACCAGTGTTTGTATCTTCGGAATAATATATAAACTCACCCTGAACTCCTGCTACTGAATTCACATCTTCCATGCCAAATATTTTCATAAATTTCTGCAAAACTCTACCCTCCTTTGTTATATTTTCCTTTCTGGACCCCCCAGATGCAACTTCACTGTTGCAAATGAAATTCCGGTCCCCACCTATAGGTAATATTCCTTGCTGAAAGCTGATCATTCCTCCCAGAATTTTCATGAGCTCCATTATAGCATTTTTAGGTGGAATATAAATACATGCCGGTGTAATCTTGTTCCCATGCCAGTAGCCCCTCAGTACTACATATCTATTATTAACATTTTTCTTCCCTTCTATCACTATTGGAGCTCCTCTTGCAATTAACTCACATACTGTCTTGAAAGAACAAAATCTTTCAGATATTGGGATATTTTTTTTTCATTTCTTGTGAAGGTAAGAAGGGACACCTGTGTCAAAACAGACCATTTCCAAATGGTTGTCTAAGGCTATTTATTACCTTTTTATAGTCACCATAACAAAACTATTCCAGGCAGGGTCAAGGCCCGCTCTACTAGGGGCTTGGCTTCATCTATGCCTTTTTGGAAAGGGTTGTTTTCTAAAAGTACTCTTTTATTGGTCCTCTATACATACGTTTAGAAAGTACTATAAACGTGAGTCCTTCTCTAGGTCCAGAACAAGCTTTGCTAGGAGCATTTTCCAGGGACTTCTGGTATCTTTCCTTCCACATCCCAAATATAGTTAGCTAAGGTTAAAGTTAAGGCTACTGCAGCTTTTATCATTATGATGAAAATAGTTAAGCTGGCCCGTTTTTAGAAAATGCTGTGGCTGCCTCCAACACCTACATGCTGATTGGGTATAACCCCTTAGAGGGACATAAGCAGTCAGTGTAGACAACTTCAATACTTTATTGCTGCCACAAGGGAAAGCAGCTCTGAGGCTTCACAGTAGCAGCATTTGGCTCCAGGCTTCATTTGGCAGATAAGCCCCCATATGGGAGCCAATATTTTTTTATGTATTTTTATGTTTTGAAAAATGCTGGCAATTT
>NC_056731.1:509529619-509542119 GCF_019279795.1 Protopterus annectens
GTATTTAAGATGTTCACAAATCAGGAAGTACAACTTGATTTTTATGTCCTTCAGCTGTGAGCTGATGTTGCAAAATACTTTAAAACTGAAGTAATGGTGAGGAAATGTTTGTAATTTCATATTTTAAGTGAACTGTTTGATGTATAGGTTCTTAATACTTTTTACATCAGATAACTGTTTATATTTCATATTTTTAAATATATTGATCTGTCAGTAATGCATCAGATAACCAAGCCTATATTTCGCTTCATTGAATGTAGTGATCTCTCAGTAAGTCAGCTTTTATTTTGTGTTGCTTATGATGTATTCAGTACTGATTGAGGACAATTTTTGCAATTTTTAAATACTGCATGATTTCAACACAAGTGTTTTGTATATCTGAGTTAAATTCTATATAGCTAAATTTTACACACTTCTTTGTGAGCACCCAAGACATTATATGCTTCATGCAGAAAATTGGGGTGTACAACATTCTGACTATAAATTGTTTCTTAAATGTTCTACTAACATACAATATATTGTTGTAGATAAAATACATTTTAGAAAAGATTCCTGCTGTTACTCCTTTTCCCAATGGATGCAACAGTCATACTATGGTCCTTGGAGAGTTTCAGTTGGGGAACCTGTGTGTGAGACCACATGGTCCAGAGATTGGTTCATAGGTGTGATTGTCATGTTCACAATTTACTGGCCTTCAAGAAAATTTGCTTGACATATGTTTGTATTTTCTACTTCACATACATAATTATTTTTGAAGAAGGTTCTGACTCATTTTGATTTTATGGGGAACCTTACTCCATAATCTGAGAGGGTTGTGCAATACATTTGTCTTTTCTGTTTATTTTTGCTATTAGGTTTCCCTGTCTACTATTAGCTTCCCTTGCTGTGCATTCCAGGCATCTTTCAGTTCTTGAACCTTTCTAAGTAATTCAGATTTTTCAACCCTCTGACTATGTAGGTTTTCACAGAAACACCTGCATAATATATGTACTAGAGCTTTAAGCAGTAGGTGGTCCACAGTTTCATGCAGCCTTCCAGGTATGCTCAGGATGTATTCATGTAGTTTAATAGCAGTTGATACATCAGCAAATGGAAGTACACATATTCTTATAGTTCAAGTCTGAAAGCACTGCATATTTGGAAATAGGTCTTACTGCAGTGATTACTTCTGGTGAGATTTTATCTTTCTGATGAGTAACAGCTAATGCCTTAGCTAAGATCACAAATTAGAAATCAACAGTCATACCTTTATAGTAGGACATTTTTGTCTTCATAGGACCCCTTTTGGAAGACCTTGTAAAGTGCCACGCTTTCTACCCATCTTCAAACTATGCAAAGCAGACACTTGCATACATTCCTCATATCTAGGTCCTGAGAGTTGTGATATATCTCTGACAGTCTCTTCTTGTCCAAAGAGCCTTTCTGAGGCAGATTTCTCTTGATGCTCATCCCTTCCATGTGGCTTATTAAGCCCTTTTCTCACCTTCTTCAGATTTTGCCCTGCAGACAGTCTTTCCTTTTCTCATGTCCAGTGGCTTCCTTTGTCAGTAGTGCGACAGAGATCTACACCCTAGTTTGAGATTTCTTTGTCTTCACCCATCTTACACCTAGGTCACATTAGTTGACAGCCTACCTGAAGTTTCCCATAGCCATCTTGAAGTACTGGCTGCCTCATTAGGCCATTCATGAGAAACACCTTTTCCTTGAAATTGCAGGATTTCTTGGATGAGAATTGTGATCCACTAAGAGTACCATTGCTGTACATTTGCAAATACCCAAGACACCTATTTGAACATTTTCATCCTTTCTTCCATCGTAATCCTTTTTTAACATTTCTGACTTCCATTTGAAATATAGGTAGTATTATGAGTAGATCTGGTTCAAGGTGATGCACAGCTGAGGGCCTTTTAAATTTAAAACTCCCATTTTAAGAGTTCCTTCTTACTTTAAGACCTAAATTTCCTGTTTGAAAAGTCAACTAATTTCCTTTTGAACCTGATACTGCTTTGTTTAAACATGGTTCTTGGGAAAACTGTCTTCATAGTCGTCATCATACCTGCTAGTAGTCTCCATAACACCTGCTAGGGTATCAGAAAAAATTAAGCTCTTGCATCTTCTTGTCCTCACTTGACTTTCCATCAGGATGAGCTTCCCTTTTAAGTAACCCTAGCTTCATTCTTAAAGTTGCACATGGAAATTTTCAGTTTATTCATCTGTTTTTTGTTGTCTTCTTTCTTCCATTAGAAGACCTGTAATGGAGAAGAATTTTCTTATGCACTTTCATAGCATAGATAACTGTAGTGTTAGCAGAGAACTGCAGTTTACAAGAACAATCCATACCTCTCCAGAAACATTGAAGAAGTAAGATCTTCAAGGGGATCTCTGCACTGAGTGATAGTTAAGATTGTTCTTCAGGTGGGCTGTCTTCCTTGGAATTTGTCTCCAGATATCTTTAGTTGCTTATCTTGGAGTGTTTGTTCTTCTCCCTTCCCAAATACCAGTGCATGTCAAGCAGTCTTAACTGCTGTGCCAGTGTTAAGAGAGAGTTCCAGCCTCGATGCTCCCAGTTCATTCTTCCTACTCACAGCAGTTATTATCAAAGTTTTCATGGGCATCATTTTATTTTATTTTATCTTATCTGTTTGCCAGGGAATTCCTGTTGGGCATATGACCCCATTTTAGCAGAGGCTCAGCGAGAAAAGTTCCATCATGAATAAGAGTTAAAAATTTGAATATGTTCACCACATGTAGGTCAGCATTAGGACACACACACACACACACACACACACACACACACACACACACACACACACACACACACATATATATATATATATATATATATATATATATATATATATGTACATGTCTCTATAAACACACACATGAAAATACAGAGGTTGCTGAAGTAAATCATGAATAATCGTTACAAATTTGAATATGTTCATCACATGAAGGGCAACATTAAAATGCGTATAAAAGGACATAAGTAAAAGTACAGAGGTTATTACCGGAAAGTTTCTGTGCTTGATGCAAAAAATAAAAAAATAAACCTTTTAGGTATACCTGTAGCCTTCAGTTCACCTACCTGGATCCCCTTTAGTTGGGCACAAAAGGTCATGGCTTTGGCATCCTAGGTGAAAGTGCAGTGCAGATGCAGGTTTGGCGGCCCCCTGCTGTTGCTTCCAGGCCTTTCAGTTGCCATTATTGTCATAGTCACATTTTTACACTTTAGAATGTTGATGTTTTTTATTAGATCTCTGGTGTTTCTTACATATAGGATGTTCCCTGCAAAGGTCCTACCAGTCCTGCCAGCCTTTCAAAGCTCAGGATCCATACCCTGTGAGGTGTACATCAGCTTTGGGCACCTGCCAGTATGCTGGTATAAGAAGAGCATACGTCTACAACATACGTAGAAACCTTCTTGTTGTGTTTGTTATATGCAGTCAGCACTACAAACAGTTTTGCCATTTCATTGGTCACAGCCTTGAATGCTCAAGAAGATAAGTACTCCATTAGGGACTCTTTGTTCTCTATTTTTTCTTTCTCAAATTTTGTGATATTTTCATTTATGTCACTCTCAAAAAAGGTAAAGTGTGACTATGGTACACAGATTCTGCAACTACCACTTTAGTTGTCTAAGGGCTCAGCATGATATTAAATCTTATAAAATCTGTCATGAATTTGTTCCTAAAATCTTTAGAAGCCACCTAAGGACTATAGACCATTATGTGGAAAACAGGAGGTTGTCTGTTTTGGCACATGCACTGTGTCATCTGCTTCTTCAGTTTCAGCAGTGTGATCCTTCAGCCAAAAAGAAGCATATGGAAACCATGCCAAAATGATGATAAAGACAGAGCCTCCACTTCGTCAAGGTCTGAAATGGCAAATTGTGGTGAGGTGCTTTTGTAGCCCTCTGACCATCTGTTAGCTTCATCCAGGCTTTCTAGTGCTGCCGCTTTGGTAGATGTCATGACCAAGGAAAAGTGCATGTCCTTACCCACCAGTCATCCAGTAATGTCTCCTCTTGAATCAAGAGTCATTATTTCTGAAGGTGAGGGAATATAAACCAGATTCTGATGAGGAAAGAGATTTAAGGATCTGGAATAGAGATCCATCCTTTACTGCAGAAGCTTCAAGCAGGTGTCCCACAGAAAAGGCAACAAGAAAACAAAACATTTATCTTCTGTCCCCCACTCCTAGAAAAATACTAATTTCCCACACTTGTCAGGAAGATTTTTTTTTTACTTTTTTGCTCTTTCCTTTTTCTTTTTTTTTTTTTCCTCAAAAGGTTGATTAAAAGCTATACAGGCTTTGTTGGGAGAGGGGCAGTGAAACTCCTCAGAAAGAAAAGGGGAATCTCCTGTATAACTATCTTGTGGATGTAGAAGGCTTAGATTATGCCTCTCAGATTCCCTTTTCTTCAGATTGAGTTACACATGAATATTTCCTTCCTCTGACTCTCCAAATTAGGAGATTTTCTTTGGTAAAAACATTTCCAAGATTTAGGAATTTTTAATGTGGGAAGGTAGGGAGATTTCTGATACTCAAGAGAGATTTTGATTTTCTCCACGTGAATATTCCCACTTGTTATAATCCCTCCTTTGCTTGGAATTTAAGAGGATGCCTTTCTTTTCAGTTTCACAACTTGCATAAAATTATATGTAAAAGTCCTCTTGCAGACCCTGCAGTGATCTTCTTTAGAAGAAGGCCCTAAAGTAGTTCCTACTCCAGACTCTTCCTTTTGATAAAGAGAGCAATGTTGAATACAGATACAGTAAATAAAAAGTCTATACTTCAGCTGCTCTGTCTTTTAGGGCTAATAATTGTCAGATTCACATGATTACATTTATTTTAGCAATGTTGGACAATGAATGAAAAAATGCTGAGGTTGCTAAGCAAGGTGTGCAGTCAAATCCATCAGAAATGCTGTATTAAGCCTCTCAAGTAGATAAGCATGTTACAAAATGTGGGTATGATCCTGCTGATGCTTCTAGAGAGATGGTGCTACTGGTTCTGTCATACATAGGCATGCCTGGCTAAGTATCCAGCCTTTACCCAAAGATGTTCAGTCACAGTTATTGAATGACCATCTAGATAGAGATTTCTTATTTGGGGCTCCCTCAGCTGAACTCTTCAAGAAGATGGAATAGAGTGGTAAAGGTATTCAAGGTGTAAAGCAGCTTTTCTATTCTCCTGTACCTAGAAGTGACAGAAATTATCCTTCAAAATCATTTCCCTTCTTTAGAAAGCAGACTAAAACCAAACATCAGCAGCAAAAAACCTTGTAAAGGTCAATTCAAGAAGACATGACAAAGAAGATGGGCCAACAGTAATAATCAACAGCCATGACTCTGTCCTTCTTCCCTTCCTGTTTCCCTTCCCCACTCTGGCCTTTTTCCCTTTCCACCCAAAACTGCTGACAAACTTTCTCTCTTCCTACCATTATAGGAAACAGTTACTTCTAACCCTTGTTTTGGAGTTCCATTGAAGTTTATAACCTCCTCGTATGATGTTCCATACCAAACTCCCTCAGGTATTCCTCAGATTCCTGAAAAAAAAACAGAAATTAATTATTCTGCCTATTGTTTCAAACCTCTTTCTCTAAGGAGTCCTAGAAGAAATGCCTCATCAGTGGCGCAAGTGCTACTAAGACCCATTTTAGTACCTATCCCATTGGGCTGTAGTCAGGGCTTTAACCTTCTGTGCCACTGGAGCAGTTAACTTCCCTCCATTCCTGCCTTCAAAATGTTCACTCATCGTTCTCTTTTTGCCTCTTCGCCCAAATACTCAGTTGGAAACTCTGGACTTAAAGGATGCTTTTTTGCACACTCCTGTCCACAAGAGTCACAGAATAGTTTATTGTGCTCTTTCACTATCAGTTTACTACTTTATCATTTGGCTTTCCATAGCACCAAGGGAAGTTATAAATTGATTAGCCCTGTCATAGCATTCTACAGACTCCAGGGATTTCACGTTTAATCTTATCTGGAAAATTGTCTGATCCATGCTGCTTCTGCTTCAGACCTGCAAAAGTTATTTGACTTTTCTGTAAACCTCCTTCAGAATCTAGGGTTCACTCTTAAGCTAAAGAAATATTGCCTGATTCCTTCTTTCGAAGTATCTTTTCTGGACTGCCTAATAGATAACCACAATCCAAACATTTTCCTTTGGGTTCACAGCTTCAACCATTTTCATGATCCCTTATGCAAGGCTTCATACAAGGAAATTGAAGTGATATCTCAGGTAAGTCTAGAATCAGCAGCAGCATTCTCTCAACCACCATATTCCCATCATTTCCATTCCTAGTTCATGAATTGCTTTGGTATGCCAAACAGGTACATTTCAGTCAGGTTGTTCCTTTTGTGCACTCTGCACCAGATCAGAGAATTGTAAAAGATGCTTTGTAAGGAGAAATTGCTCCTAGGAAACCAGTGTCCAGGGTGTATGGAGCTTTTTTTAAACAAAAAAGAGATACATCACTATCAAAGAGATGGTGGCCCTGATTAATGGTCTCAAAGCTCTTTACCAGTTGCAGACTCCAGGAACTCTCCAGGTCATAACAGACAAGTATCCTAGTGATATGGTACATAAACAAACAAGGTGAGATCAAGTCTTAGCAATGATTTAGTGATGTGGTACATAAACAAGCAAGGTGAGATCAAGTCTTAGTAATGATTGCTTGAAAAGTAGCCATGCAATACAAGACTCTCTCTACAAGCAGTCTACATTCCCTCATGTCTGAATACAGTAGCAGACTCAATATGCAGATATTGGACAGACCTTCATGAGTAGATATTAACCAGACAGGACTTCCTTTTGTTTATACATCAGTATGGAGTTCCTCAAATAAACCTTTTTTCCATTAATACGGAACAGACAATGGAGTCTATCCTGCTCCAGGATCCTTTCCAAACAAACAATGGCAACAAATGCTTTCTCAATAAGTTGGAATGGGAAGTTTCTGTATGCTGTTCCACCTTTTCCTTTCATTCCTAAAGTACATTTGAAAATAGGAAGGGATAGTCCATTGATGCTACTGTTTACCTATTTTAGGCCAAGACATTTTTTCTCTCTTCTGAAGGAACTGATCAGAGGTCATTATAAGAGTCTTTCTCTCCTGGTGAATCTTCTCTCTCACTCAGGGCAAAGGGTTGTTAATACATCCCATTCTGTATAACTTGAAGCTCATAGCATGGGTGATATGATTTTACTTCCTTTCAGGCATCTGTTCCCTCAGGATTTGCTGTAAATTTTTAGAGAGGCAAATAAACCTAATACCAAGAAGTCTTAGAGTGGAAAAATGTTTTCTATCTGGTGTCAGAAAAAGGACAGGACCCCAGTAAAACCAGGGGCTCCACGAGTTTATCTGTATCTCTGAGTTACTCAAATCTGGCTTATCTTATAATTCTGTTAAAGTACATTTGTCAACAGTTTCAGCTTGTTTGCCTCTGGATACTCCTGTTTCAAGTTCTATTTGGGGCATAAAGTTCCTCATTGGGGTTCTCCACATGAAACCCTTGGGACTTAAAACTGTATGTTAGAAAAGCGAACTCTTCCACCTTTTCAACCAGCTTTTAGTAGTACTTTGAAATTTTTGACCTGAAAGAATGTTTTGCTAGTGGTTTTAACCTCGGCTAAAAGAGTTTCTGAATTTTGAGCCATTTTGTGCATTTCCCTGATTTTTATTTTCTCTTTCTCTCTCTCCTCTCTCCTGCATCATCCTACAGCTCCATACCCAGTGCTCAATGTCCAGTGCCACCTGCTAACTTCCCAGGACCATCTCCTATAGGGTTGGAGCTGACTCAGATCTTGATGGCACCTTGGGGGTCTGGCCATTCACATCTTGTGTGTGTGTGTGTGTGTGTGTCTTCTCTTGTCCTACACCTGTTACTTCCTAACATCCGAGGGATGGATGTGCAATGAGAATGTGCTGTGTATTTTCCCACCTCTGTAGCAGCTCAGCCTTGTCCACAACCCTGTTCTCCCATTTGGGTCATGACTCCTAGTTGTGATGTCCCCAGCCTTCACCAGGGATTGTTACAGGGACTTCCATGGAACTACTCACCCACCAGGAATGGTAAAACCCTTCCCTCCTTGCCTGTCTGTCAGTCACCTGACCTGCTAATCAAATCCAGGTCGCCTGGGCTGTAGCTGGGTATTTTTCCCTGTACACCACTGGAGCAGCGAACATCCCTCCACTTTTGGTTTTCATAAAAATAGAGCAAGTCTTCAAACTTATCCATCCTTCATGTCTGTGATGTTTTCTGAATTTAATCGTGATCAGTATATCCAGCTTTCTTTCTTTCATTCCAAACCCTCATAACAAAGAAGGAAGAATTCTTCATTCCTTAAATGTCCGTTGACAGCTCAGGTTCTACTTAGAAAAACTGAAGTTCTGAGAAAAATTTGATCAGTTGTTTGTCTCACTTGCAGAAAATGATGGGTTTGCCAGTGTCTAAGCAAACCATTTCCAAATTGATTTCCAATGCAGTTTACTTCTGTTATTCATTATATGGCAAACTGTTACCATACATGCTTAAAGCCAATTTCTACCAGAGCAGTTTCTACTTCAGGGGCTTTCATGCAATGTTTGGATTCTAAATCTATATTTGAAGCTGCCACGTGGTTCTATTACCTTTGAATCTCTTAAAGCAAAAACTCTGGACAAGACCATAAGTAATGGGTGGACAAAGGCTCAAAAATAGGAACACTTTTTAAATATTGCTGTTACAAGCTTAGAAAGTTGATAGAATAGCAGGTTATGCATTAGCATGAATTTTCTGAAGGGTATGAAGTCCCAAACTCAAATATCAGTTGTCATTTTCTGACTTTAACCCGCAACAATTTACCAACCATTTGCCAGAAAAACACAATTTTATTAGAAACAGACCAAAAATGTGAGGCAAAACTCTGGACATTCTGCGAAAATCTGTACAATTGAGAGCTGTGCTTGGTTCTCTGTCCACACTTTCACTGAACATTGCAAACTGGATGTTCAGTGTAGAGTAAGGACTAGATTTTCTTAGGCTGTCCTTTATGGCATCCTGAACTCTGAGGGATAACCCCCTTCCTCCACTCAATATAACTAAGCTGTGGTAGTATTCAGATATGAGAGATGCTGCGTCAGTGATCTAATGAAGAACCTCGTACATCTGTGTTGGTAACCTAACATAATAGTAGATGTTTGACTAGATCACTATTGCAGTACTAACCCTCCCTCCATCCCATCTTTGGGTATCTTCTTAAAGTTTTGCCTTTTAGCCGGGGTTGGGTATTCCCTATTACCCCCCCCCCCCAAAAAAAAGTCCTTTTTCACACTGCTTTCATTTTTATATGCCAGGGTTCATTCACATTACTTTAGGAAGTGTGTACTTTTTTATATTGTGTACCTGCATAAGAAAATCGTGAAGATGCTGCAGACGTACATTCCTCTTATACCAGCACATTGGCCCTTGTCTGGGGTGGATGTATGACTTACAGGGAAGATCATGAGCTTTGTGCATTTTAGCCAAGGTCAGGAGAGAAACACTATTGCTTATTCTCATTGTTCCTTGATGACAAAGTAGAGTTGATTTCAGAAATATGAGTCTCTTATCACCAAGGACACCATCCAGCTCCATGCCAGGGATGCCCTAAACCCTTAGGGAGGTTGACAATTGCACCTCAACATAACTCCAGTAGATCTGTTGGTTTGATTTTGTGGTTGGAGTCTCAGAAGCCAGTAAAAAAAAAAAAAAAAAAAACTTTCAGTAGGCAGATGTATTCTGCTAAGTGGAAACAGTTCTTCCTTAAGGCAGATAAGACTTTAAGATAACACCTGACCTACCTTTTAATTGTACTCTGGGGGATGGCGATTATAAAAAAAAAATCATATCAGCCAACAAGAATCTCCTTCATGCAATTTAAGAAAAATAACTAAGTGAAAAAATTCTGAAAAAAATGCTATAATACCTCAAAGACAATGCAGCTTGCAGATACTTCCAGGGCAGTTAAAACTTTAGCCTTGGATTAAAATCTCACATCCTTCCATCCATCCACAACCCCTTTTTCCCAATTTCCTGCATTGGGTTGGGGTGTCACTTCAACAGAGACAATCCTCAGAGCCCAGGGTTCACACTGCCAGGTGGCTAGCCCTGCTGCGATTATTCTTCCATACCACTCACACTCGTGCATGTGCGCGCGCACACACACACACACACACACACACACACACACACACACACACACACACACACACACACACACACACACACACACACACCCCATCTATTGTGGCCAGTCCGCCTACTGCATGACCTTTGGAGTGTGGGAGAAAACCAGAGCAACCCAAGAAAACACAGGCAAACACAGGGAGGACATGTGTAATCCACACAGAAGGCATCCCAGCTGAGAATCGAACC
The DNA here is from genome assembly GCF_019279795.1 of Protopterus annectens. Taxonomy (NCBI): domain Eukaryota; kingdom Metazoa; phylum Chordata; order Ceratodontiformes; family Protopteridae; genus Protopterus; species Protopterus annectens. The sequence goes on from NC_056731.1 coordinate 509,540,023, forward strand.
AGAGAATCTGTTCATCTGAGTTGAGAACACTATCTGCTGTGTCACAGTACTGTTGAAAATGACTACTGTATTCGGAAAAAAATACTAGAACATCAGCTAATGCAACCTACAAATGCTTCAAATACTACAGCTAACTGAGGAAATGCGTTTAACCCTCCAACTGTACAGGGTCTCAATCTACATTCCCTTGGATAAAGCCTTAAGTAGTACAGTCATTATTATAACTGTGATAAATCTACACGTGGAGATGAGTAGTAGAGATTTAATATATAATTTCTGTGATTCTTAGATGGCAAACACCACATTTTTCAGCTCCCCCTTTCATTTTTCAGTCTCACACTGTCCTCCGGTGATAGTAATGACTTCAAGTGCTTGCTCTCTGCATATACCCCTTTAAAACTTTTTTTTCCAGTCAGTCATATGCACTAAATCCACACTTTACCTTTATTAACATCCCTTTCTGAAATGTGTACAGCTATGTGGTTTAGCTCATGTACCTAACTGTACATATTCTAAGTATCTGTTTTGCCTGTCACTAAGTATTAGCTTCATTTAATGTAGTTGAAGTACATTATAGTTGTTTCCTGCTTAATGTAGATTCCTTGATATTAGTTACAGTTTTATTCTGCAGTACTGCTTTTATCCAGTTAATTCATGTTTAATGCGTACATCCCACTGTTAAAAACTGAAGCCTAAGGTTTCCCCTAGCTCCATTATTTGAACTGAAACATAACCCATGAATATCAGTCAGTCATTATATTTCTGAAGTTATATTGCCTGAAATATCCTGGACTAAAGGGACATTGTTGAGTTTCTCTGGTCCATAGTCTGATTTCTGTCAAATATATTAAAATGAATTTCTAATCTGTTTACACAACAATGTCCCATTGCATAGATAACCTTTAAGTGTTTGAACCCAAACTGATCTTTTTTGAATCTTGAGGCTGGGGTCTTGGCTGCCATGCTGGGGGAGTGTGTACATATCAAGGCTTTTGCTGAGCCCATCTGGTAGCCATCCTGATCCCAAATACTGATAAGTCATCTGGTCACGGATCAGGGTACTAAGAATCACGACCTCATCTTTTGTGTCTGGCTTCAAAGCCTGTGTAGGAAGCAGGCCTCAGCTGAGGAGGGACCATCTGTTTGTTCCATGTTAAGGCTTGCATCTCAGTTCCTGGACTTCAGGCATATGTTTGGTATCTGGTAAAAGATCACTACCATTAGTGACTTAAGTCTGAGGTCCGTGCAGGCTTCTCCTACACTGCATTGCCTTTGGATAGCCAGCTCTCCAGTGTTGATCCTTGAGTTAAGTGCAGTATCCTATGAGTTTTCTAAAAAAGTATGTTTTCAAGAGGCAATCACCTGAAGTGTGACCCTGAACTGTCACCTTACTGGCAGTGGTGGTGCTTGGGATTCAGCTTACCCAACTACTCATCAAGAAGGATCTGAGATATTAGATGCAACAGATAGGTTCTTATTGCTCTGGTGGTGCTGCAGTAGCGTTGTCGCCTCACAGTAAGACGCTGTCCGGTTCGATTCTCAGCTAGAGCGTCTTCTGCGTGGAGACATGCGTGAATGGGCGTACCTTCGTTGAAGGTTGTGCGTTAGGGCTGGTAACTCGGCACGTAAAAATAAACTACCAATCATTAGCGGACCGGATTTCTGCTGTGGCGACCCCTAGCCGGGAAAAGCCAAAAGAAACAACAACAATTTACCAGAGGTACATCTTTATTTCATCAGGAGTAATTTCTACCACCTCCCAATAGTGATAACACACTGTCACAGGACTTTAGCATATAGGCTTAGGTGCACACCTTAAAATATACAAAATGCATTTGTATAACTTCCTTGGTGATCCTTTCTATTAATTTGTGATTTAAAGTGTAAATTAACTTTGGAGATTTGTCTTATTTCCTTATATTATATTGTCAGCCCCAATATCTCTTGACATTATTCTCCATCATCTTTCATTTTATTTGCTTTTTTAAAATACTTAAAATCCGCAGGGTATTTGATTATTTTATATGGTACCAAGTTGCAAAACATGAATAAAAAATGTAGTACAGTTACTGTGAAAATGCAGTTCCTGCATAACGT